>NC_142416.1:5467500-5667500 GCF_059516105.1 Syngnathus floridae | reverse complement strand
CAAACTTTTGTTCTTGTATTTCTTACTGGTTGCTTTTATTTGTCTTTTTTGCGACTGTTTTTCATGTGTGCTTTCTGTGAGTCCACTAACATGTTGAAAAGGCCTTGTGTACATAATATAGCCCCTGGCAAAGAGTCCTATTTGAGAGATATGGGAGACATCCAGAAAGAGGAGCAGTGCTGACCAGCTGCCTCAATGATGATGTCCAGACAAGACTCTGGACCATCCTTAATTCAATTAACATATACCAATGGGCCCATGGGTGTGTACTTTGGTGTGTAGTGTTGTTGAATCTGATTGGCGCTTAGCCCTTGTCTCTGGCCAAAGAAACAAAAGGTTAACTGAATTTGGTCAAGATGTGATTGATATGTCCCATTTTACTGCCTTTGTTTTTGTGCATGAATGTATGTGTAATTGTTTACATTCAGGGAGGGAGGGAGGGATGGATCTCTACATATAAGTACTTCAACATATCACAAGCATTAGCCTATGATGCATATGTTGGTGACTTGTGAAAGTACAGACAGACCTGACAGGGTACTTCAGCTGCAGAGGCTGCACATTTCTCTTAAATCAACCACGGAGAGGCTAATCCTTGTGATGGGTTTAAGTAGTCATAAGTAGAGATCTTCATGTAAATTTTGGTGCCAATTGATATGTAGCTGTTTTTGGACATTTTAAGTAATCGTCTACAATGGTTTCCTAAGGGGAAATTGTGATCGCTTCCTTCCATAATGTCATCAACCAAGGTGTGTGGCCCTATTCCTCATTAAAAGTGGGCGATTTTAAAGGCATTCATTGTTTCACAATTTCTTCAAAATGAATGGGTAAAACAGATAGTTTCCTCCCACATCCCAAAAACATGCTTGGTAGGCCGACTGAGCACTCCAAATTCCCCATAGGTGTGCGTGCGGGTGGTTGTTTGTCTCTGTGTGCCCTGCGATCTGCTGGCAACTGGTTCAGGGTGTCCCACGCCTACTGCCCGATGACTGCTGGGATAGGCTCCAGCATGCCCGCGACCCCGTGGGGAAAAGCGGTATAGAAAATGGATAGATGGATGAAAATAGAAAATGCTGAGTTTTTTCATTTTCCTGATTAAAACAATTATATGAACTAGGCTAGTTAGTGAAAAATAAACCACCTTCCCTTTACTGGCCCTTTAGTTTTGAGTTTCATGTTGACAATTGGGCAATTGTCATTATAAGCAAAATTAACCAGGAAAAACTCTGAGGAATTTAAAAAAATGCTTAAAACATATTCATGCCTAATTTGTGTTTACTACATCCAGCTGACAACGAAATACCTTTGGTACCACAAGATTTATTGCGTGAGCAGTTCAGGTAAGTATCCCCATTAAAAAAGAACAGTTACTAACCTGACCCTAACATGCCGGGGCGTTGCGTGTGCGTGTGAGTGTGTGCGTGTGCACGCGAGTGCGTGCGTGTGTGTTTGTGGGGGTGCGCGTGAGCGCCTGCACTTTTCTTATGTTGTAAAACTACTGTAGTGGTCAACCATATGATGTTGCAGTTGAATATCTTTTAGTTTGTTCTTTTCGTTTGTTCGACACCTTCAAACATCCAATGTGCTACTTCTCTCACTATGTTTAAATTTAACTTCATCATAACTGTCTATTGTCTTTCTGTAGTGGTCCAGTTGAAATATCTAATATGCCTCATGTGTATTAAATTAGGCTCAGGAGGAAGTTGTTCACCACACTGAAGCCTGTTTTTCCCCAAGGACTAAGGGATGCTTTAAGGTACAAGTGTAAAGGAAATGTCGAATAGCTTTATTGTAGACACAGTACGTATTGTAGACACTCATGGCAGTTTGGGATTTAGGTTGGGATGTGAGTCACAGTAATTTTTCTGAGTTTGAACCTCATATGTTCTCCCTGTGATTTTATTTGAAGGCTGAAAGGCTCTATATTCACTCTTAAGTTGAAAGGTTTTTGTTTTCCTGTGACCTTATGTGTCATGTTGTGGCATGATTTGGCAAGAGCATTGGCGAGATAAGTTTATTAGTCTAATGTGTTTGTTTGTTTGTCTATGAAGTGTTTGGTTCTTTAATTTACTGACTAGACAATAAACGAGAGAGAGAGACAGAGACAAAGTCAGAGAGAAAGAGCGACAGTAGCAGAGAAAAACAAATTGAATATGTAGCTAAGTCTAGGTACACACATAAAGCCAATAATGCTTGTGCTAATTTTGCCCCTTCCCCACGAAGGACGTCCAATGCATAATCATATTTCTTCTAATATTTTCGCACACGATTATCTTTGTGTGTGTGAGGTGTGTTAAGAGTGTATTTGTCCCGATGATAGGGTCCAAATCCAGTCAGGTCCGACAAAGTTAAATAATGAACATGTTCAACATTTACATCCAAAAGTCTTTGTGTGTGTGTTGACACTGGAACAGGGACTGACCACAGCATATCACAGCCATGGTTCCAGGGTGATGTTGCGCGGTTGGTCTTTTGCCACATTGAGGTCTGTCCGATCTCATTTGACAGCGCAGACATTATTTTCGGCTCTTTTTTATGCTGGTCAATGACTTGAACTATGAATGGAAGCCAGATATCTTAAAGTGGAAGTCAAAAAAGGTATTTTCAGTATGTTCTGTGTGCATCCACTAGTCCAGGGATGTTAAACTCATTTTTTTCGCGGGCCGCATTGTAGTCATAGCTTCTTTCGGAGGGCCATTATGACTGGCAACCCAAATAAATGTATGAGCACCTCATATTATATACAGTAAAAGCTACAAAACAAACTGACAAATAACTTGTTTTCAAATCACACAAGTAAAAACTGGTCAAATATTTAAAATATATATATATTATTAAAAGTGAAGACAATTTGCAATTCTAGTAATGACACATGAATTTGATGCACAATTTGTCTTCGCGGGCCACATAAAATGATGTGGCCTATCTGGCCCCCGGGCCTTGAGTTTGACACCTGTGCACTAGTCTAATTGTGATATTCTGCTTGATTAAATTTGCATTGCTAGAAGAAGAATTTAGTAGCTAAATTCACCCGTTCTCATCCATCAAAAGACATACACTTGCCTGCCGACAGTCTTGGAAGGGGGTTTATGTCATCCCCTGCTGGTCAAAGTGGGCAACCCATACGGACTCAATCAAACCTGTATTTCTTCAAACTCATCAGGATCAGATTATTGCGTCAAACTAAATCTCGAAGACACGAATTTTTTAAGAGCTAAATAAACCCATTATTTATTGTACCAGCAGCACTTGTGTTATAGCAAAATAAAAATGTTTTTGGTATTTAAATGTTTAAATGTTTTTATCATCTCTCTGTTCCAAACAGAAATTTTCTGAAAAAGACTATGTTGCAAAGTGATGCTCAACATCAGGGATACCTCTTTGTACTTAAAAGGCCTTTATCTTATATGTTTGTATGTCTGTGTGTGCAAATGTGATCAGGAATTCATTAGAGAGGAAGCTCGATGTTGCAGTCTGTTTTCTGTCAGTCTATCGCACGCTGATTTTTCCCAAGGCCAAGAGGATATCCCATTACGTGCGCGCAGGCGCACACACGCGCACGCACGCACACAAACACACGCACAAAACTGACGATGTAACCACACGTGGAAAGAGACTTAAAGTACAGTAGAAGAGAATTAGTTGGCACAGGCAACATAAGTACAAACTAGAAAGGGGGGGGGGCATTTCCAACACGTCAGATAAGGTAAACATGATGCTCGGGAGATATATTGTAATATTTTCGTAAGATAATTACAAAGGTTATGGAGAGGGAACAAAGACTATTCATCTCGTAAAATACTTAATAATAATAATAAAGTTGCAGTAATGTTGTTGAAGTAATCATGGATATAATGTTACAAAAATTGACGACACAATTTGTCGTATCAACCCTGATCTAACCCAAAATATATACTGGACTAAATAAGATAAATAAACGGTGATGTAGGCAGTCCAGCAATTTTGAAAACAACCTCCATTGACAAATCTGTTTATTTGTGCCACCTAGAGCTACCAAATAATGTTATTCCTGGACACGGGGCACAATTTATGTGATTTATGCATTCATAGTAGAAAAAACATATAACTTTCTTGGGAGGGGTGGGGAGTGGTGGGTAACTGCACTTTAGCAGGAAGAGAATATACAGTGTAACGGTGACTGCATGTGGGATATAACCTCTGTGCATTCACCTCATTTATCTGCAAGGAAAGTGTCTTCGGCGGCGCACTTGCTGTTGTTGGTTGTTTAAACGGCTGAGCGTGTTTTTGCGCCTTTGTCAATCATAGTCCAGAGACCTCTGCAGTACCTCCCAGCACTCTGCAAGGATGTCTCGGCACCTCAGGACTGGACTGGAAGTAGGTTTGAGAGACAAATAGCGAGCGATTTTAAGCAATAGTACAGCGATCAACTAACTAACTAACTAACTAACTAACTAACTAACTAACTAACTAACTAACTAACTAACTAACTAACTAACTAACTAACTGCGTGCGTGCGTGCGTACACATACGTACATACATACGTACGTACATACATACATACATAAATTGGCGCATTAATTGAATCTTTTCATTTGTTACCTTTGCACATGCTTCGCATGCAAAGTCGCAGGAGAGAAAAAATACGTGGCTGTCACATTTTCATTTTGCTCTTCTCGGCGTTCTCATGTAAACATTTGTTGTCACAGCTTTTAATTTGTCGTTATTCTCTAACTTAAGGAGATGAGGGAAAGAGGATCAGGAATGAGAGCGTGTGTGCGTGATGAATACCAACTAAAAGTGGCCTAATAACTATAATAGCTCTGATTAATGATTTTGTCTACCTTGTCAACTTACCGGGAAAGTGGGCCTCCCACATTAAATAATTATTAGGCCTACAAATATGTCCACGAAATGCTGTCTTTGGACCAATTTAAACTGCAACAAAACAGCAGCATAAACATATACTAATGCTAATACTAATAATAATCACTCTCATAACTGATTGTGAATTCAAAGCTGATTCTGATTATTTCAAAGGATTTATGTGCCAATTATTTGTTTCAGTTGAATATTTCTCATAGGCTACCACTTGTGAATAAATCGTAATTAGGCCACTGTAAGCTATTTTGTTTAATTACATAGGCTGCATACTACAGCCATGAAGCCGTACATAATTGTATTTTATTTTTCATTTGAATCGAACGTTGCGGATCGCGCGGTTGCTCAGTTTTTTTTTTACTCCAGCCATGTCATTGCGCATATTTTAAACAATATGCAGTGGCTTATTTAGGCTGCAGGCCTACCATATGTCATCCACTGCATTTTCCATAAATCACACCTGTATGTTCTTAAAAAATAATAATAAAATAAACTCTTTTCACCTTAAACCACCCATATCCAAAGTCAGGCCCGTGGGCCAAATGCGGCCCGCGTCTAAATTTAAACTGGCCTGAAGCACTGTGTCATAAAATCAATAATAAGTGGCCCGCTGGCACCGTCGTGGGGACCCTACGCGCCCCAGAGCGAGCCACGGAAATGAAACTCGTACTCACGGGAACGCACACGAGCCATCGCTCATGATCGGTTGCAAGCGTGTCTCCTCCGTCCCTTCCCAGTTCATGCGCACACAAGTGTCCGTTTGCAAGATAATCAGTGACACAGACACTTTCTCATTTAAATGTACACACACCAAGGTCTAAGGCGACGCTAAAACCAGAGACGCTGCAAGTGACGCTGCACAGGGAAAGGCAAAAAAATAAAAATACCACGGACTACTGGTGAGAGCTGTCCACTTCTTACTAACTCGACACACTACTACGCTTCTGCGCCGCCCACTCACAGTGATCACAAACAACAAAAATACTATGGATTATTATTTTGTGTTCATGAAGTTGCGTCTGAAGTTGAAATAAAAAACATAAAATGGAGAATGATTTCATTTGGATTAAAAATCTGACATGATGCAACCTGGCCTGTTTACTGCAGTCATAAACACCAATATCACCCTTCTTATTAATACAACAATAACAATAATAAAACAAACTTAATACATCTAGTAAAAAAATCATTCAACTTTCATAAAATTCATTTGTATTTAATTTATTTTAGTCTTTAACATTTTTTTAACATTTACCTCTAAAACTATTGACCCTTAACATCTGTTAACTAAAAAGAAAACCTCAGACCTGCTGTGCATTTTTAAAAGTGTCAGATATGAAGGATGGCAATGATGAATTCTTTGCTGCGTAGCATGTGCGAGAGGCAAAATAATCATTGATGTATTTTGGTTTATTATAAGAAGGTGACTGCACGATTATTATTCAGCGTTTGCCTACCTAATACATTGATGACGATACTACATCCATTAATTATGTTAATAGATATAGTAACATCATCAATGTAGTAGGCAGACATGCGCGTGGAAGAGTGTGCGAATGCACCCGTTCGTGTGAACGAGTGTGAGCGCGTGCGAGAGCGTGTCTCTGCGTGTGTGTGATTATATATAGTCTGCACAAGAAAGAGGGGTTAAAGTTTTTATTCTCCCATTTTATATATTTTGCAGTTAGATGCTTGCTGTGGTGTTCATTCCCCATTTTGTTATTTGCAAGTCACCGGACAAATAAAAAGAACGTAGTAGCAATGTAGGGGTTGAGGCTCTCCAAACTACCCTAAAATCATGAAGAGCGAGACACAGTGGCTAAGGGCTCAAGTCTCATTCAGAGAGATGCATGTTTGCGTCATGGCTCAGGTGCTCTTGAGCAAGGCAATACTCGTACCTGCACCGGCTCCAGGGGTTCAGCCAGTGTTATTTGATGCCCAGTTCACTGCACTTGCATACGTGTGTGTGTGTGTGTATCCACGCGCGCAGAGACAGGACATCCAGATCCAGAAATTTAAAAAAAACTGCCACGGTTTGGCTTCATCTCGACGTGCTTCGATTCAACCAGCAGGTAAGACTCACTTGCTCAAGCTTGTTTACCTGCTGGAGAAACACCAGTGGCTAAAGCCAAACTCTGAACCTGAAATTTGGGTCACACAGTGGTCGACTTGTTAGCACATCTGCCTCACAGTGCAGAGGATACGGGTTTGTTCCATCCCTTGTGTCTTGCTTTACAGCTTCACAGTTATCAAAGGACAAATGTTAGACAAAGTGCATTCATATGAATGTTTCAAACATTTCCTGTTTATTATAAAAAATCACGACCTTGTCTATTAGAGATATATTCTGTTTCCAAATAGTTATGTGCTATATGGTGGTTATTGTTGGTCTTATTTATTGGCTAACATTAGGCAATACATGTCAGTTTGTCAAAATGTGTTGCTTCTATTTAAAAAAAAAGTTTTTCTGGAGTAGGTAAAATTAAATCATGTAGCAATGTATGCACCTTATTAGCTGGTAGGATATGTTTATAATAAACAATTTCAAAATACTCACCTTTACATCCGGCATTTACCTGTTAACTTCCCAACAAATTGAAATTCAAAAGTGATGAATAAGAGTGAGATTAATTTGCCACAAGACAGCATCTTAGAAGTGCAAATAGTTGTCATAATGACAATATACCAGTCAGCAAGAGGCAAGGGTTCATAGAACAAATGGGGTAAAAAATGTTTAGCCCTTCATCTTTGCCCACCAAACAAGGGGCTAAAGGAAGAGAAGAAAGGGGAGAAATGGGATTGAGGAAAGTCTGACAATTACTTCTTTTTCATTAACCAGGATTTTGGCACCCTCTTCAGGCATCTTGGGCACTGAATAGGGTGCCCAAGATGCCTGAAGAGTTTGGGTTAATAGAGAGGAGAAATAGACAAGAGGCAAAAATCCACATCAATCAAAAATGCTCGTTGTTTATTCGCACGCGAAAAAAAAAAAGATAACACAAGCCCAGTAGAGGGTTTTCTTATTCACACATGAGCAGCAGACTCAACCACACTTCACTTTGCATCACAAAATGAGTTGTGTAAACCAGGAAATGAGAGTGTAGTTTCAATTTTTCTCCCCCCCACGTCTGGCCACTAACTGGCGGGAAATCAGGTGACAACTTATACACAGGCTCTAGCTGATGACACACCTACATAAAGGACCAATTTCCCTTTCATTTGTTACATCGGGCTCCAAAGAAAAAACACAAATAGGTAAATTTGTGAATTGTGAACTGCTATGAGGTGGGGAGTTCTCTGTATAATCAGTTACGCAGAGCTTTGTGCTCTGGCTTCTATGTCTCAACCCATGTCAGATGTTGTGCAACACACAGCGGCAGATGGCAGAGCCACTACATAAGTGCAGGCGTTGTCATTCATGATTTATTAGTTTAAAAGAAGTGCAAAGACAACGTTGTTAGATTACTTTTTTTTCTCTGTCTGCCCTGTGTTCATCCACGAGTAGATTTACTGCAGTGAGAGCAGCTTCAGACAGCCAAGAGTGGAGAGCTTGTGTTTTCATCACAGACAGGAAAGGAGGAGGAAATTGAATGGGGTGAGAACTGAGCATTATGGGAATGGAAAAATATGTTACAGGCGACGAGACAGACAAGGAAAAAATTAAACAATTAATTATACGTTTGATCATAAACAAGTGACAAAGGATTTAAATAGAGGTTAAACATATCCAAAAAGCTAAAAATTAAATACAATTTTAATATTTCATAGATTATGAAGAATTTAAATGCACAGAACCTCCAAAAATACAGTTGAGGCTACTAGAGCTGCACTTACTGCATGAGCTCTGGGCTAGAGGGAGCACAAAGCAGGATAAGATAAAAAAGCCCTTGTTTCCACTAGAGACACACTTTTCTGGGAGATCCACTCCAGACCATTCTTTTCCATCATAGAAGTCGTGAGTTGAGACACTTCAAAAGCTGTCATGATTGCTCATGGCAACAGTTTTTTTCCTTAATACAGCCTGCTTTACAGATGCCAATCAGGCAGTAAACTCTCAAGGGGCATTTGACACGTCACTTTTGATGTCTTGAATACATTTGGCAGAAAAAGGAATGCCATTATCCATTAAAAGCATGTGTGCCAAATATTGTGATTTCTTTTGAAGACATCAGAAACAATGAGCGATAATACAATGAAAGGTGTAATAACAGAATATTTTCTGCAGGTTTGTTTATGATAGAAAAAAAGAACCGCAGCCTCTTAAAACTGCTGGTTTAACTATTGGACCGAGTCGGGTTTGGTATTTTGCCAAATTTGGGGTTGATTTGCAAAAGACTAACCCAATTTGTTGGATTATTTTGTACGAAATTGTTTGTTTTGTGCAAAAAAAACCCAGCAAGGTGGGTCAATTTGACTTCCTGGGTCGGTCCAATTTTTAACCGAAATTGGGTTGTTTTTAACGCAGCATTTTTGAAGGTGCAAAAAAAAGAAAAAAATCCTTCCATAGTCAAACTGGTGCAATCATTAAACCTCTATTAACTGTACAAGAAATGTTTTAATTCTCATTTTATTAAGCGTAACAAGACTACAGCAACTCCTGTCTTTGATAGTGTAGCATTTAACAAAGTGCAGAGGCCGTTAACTGATGCCAGTCACCAAGTAATTACTGTGTCTAAAAACTTCAAACGCCAAGTTGTGGACTCACTCTTAATTTAGATAACATGATAATAAACCTGCTGAGGATGATATTTTACTGAGCATGCTATTTTTGACCGAGTACAGTAAGTGAGTTGTCACAGATAATCGGGCATCATACTTTATGAACACGCTGGAGACTTTGCTATTTTTATTTTTTTTTAAAGTCTTACTTTAAAACGGTAAGTTGGATACTGGTCGGTAACTATTAATAATGATTGGGGTACAAACTGCTCTACTTCAGTAGGGGGATTTTACCATCGCCATTGGTAAGCAACAGATATTTGAACATGAACGGTAGAGCAGCACATGTAGACACACACTACAACACATGGCCGCAGGTGGCAAAGGGGAGGGGGGCGACATGTCCCTTACAGTTTCATAAAGACTACCATCCGCCACCTCCACTATCGTTACGTAAGGCTACAAAAATTTCTGGTAACTCAGAAAACTAATGTTCCTCTTCTATTGGTGTGGGCATGGAGCCTGCATAGCGCATGTTGTGCTACTACCAATGATGTGTGTAGGTTCCACCAAAAATGATTTAATTTTATATCCTATAATTTTAATGTCCTAATGTCGGCTCTCCAACTCAGCAAGGGGAGGAATCTAAAAGCCAGACATAGACCATGTGCATTATAATTACACATTAACAACATTATAGTTAAAAGCGTTGTGCATTTATGAGGCTTTGAAGCGCTGGGAGCATGCAACGCTGCCGTTACAGGTCGTGAGCTCTACTTTAAAAGTATTGTACATGCCTTCACATTTAGTGCGTGTCTTTTTACGCCGTTTGTTCAACGTGAAAGACAGAAAGAACAACATAAAATTGATGTTTGTAACTTTTTTTTCCCCTTTAGTAGAATAGTCTTTTGTCATGTACTGATCAATAGCTGGAGTTAAATATACTTTAAATATATATGTAAATTGCAAAATCTTTATTTTTATTTTGACTAACGAAACTTTTTTTTTTTTTTTTTTTTACAGTGTGGGTTTTGCGGCGAGGGTGAGGTGACCATGCCTGTTAAAAGTGTAAGGGAGGTAATTTAAAAACAAAAATATTTAGTATCCTCTAAAACAATAAATGTTTACAGACGGTCATATCCTATGTCCGTTGCTGAGATGTGGCAATTAATGTAGTAAATGTGAGTATAGTCACTGCAATAGAATAAAAAAAAAATAATAAAAAAAAATGTACCCAAATATGAAATGCGCCCCTGAATAGACCTTACCAGGGAGGCTGAGGAGTGTGACTCCTCTGTAGTTGGAACACAACATCCGGTCCCCCTTCTTAAAGAGGGGAACCACCACCCCAGTCTGCCAATCCAGAGGCACTGTCCCCGATGTCCACGCAACGTTGTAGAGGCGTGTCATCCATGACAGCCCCACAACATTCAGAGCCTTTAAGAACTCCGGGCGGATCTCATCCACCCCTGGGGCCTTGCCACCGAGGAGTTTTTTAACTACCTCAGTGACTTCGACCCCAGAGATTGGAGAATCCGCCTCAGAGTCTCCAGGCCCTGCTTCCTCAATGGAAGGCGTGTAGGTGGAATTGAGGAGGTCTTCGAAGTATTCTCCCCACCGACTCACGACGTCCCGAGTCGAGGTCAGCAGCACGCCATCCCCACTGTAAACAGTGTTGACGTTGCACTGCTTCCCCCTCCTGAGACGCCGGATGGTGGACCAGAATTTCCTCGAAGCCGTCCGAAAGTCATTCTCCATGGCCTCACCAAACTCCTCCCATGCCCGGGTTTTTGCCTCAGCAACCGCCGAAGCCGCGTTCTGCTTGGCCATCCGGTACCTGTCAGCTGCCTCCGGAGTCCCGCAGGCCAAAACGGCCCGATAGGACTCCTTCTTCAGCTTGACGGCATCCCTTACCGCCGGTGTCCACCAGCAGGTTTGGGGATTGCTGCCACGACAGGCACCAACGACCTTACGGCCACAGCTCCGGTCGGCCGCCTCAACAATGGAGGCGCGGAACATGGTCCACTCAGACTCAATGTTCCCCGCCTCCCCCGGGACGTGGGAAAAGCTCAGCCGGAGGTGGGAGTTGAAGCTCTTCCTGACAAGAGATTCTGCCAGACGTTCCCAGCAGACCCTCACAGAGCGTTTGGGTCTGCCAGGTCGGACCGGCATCTTCCCCCACCATCGGAGCCAACCCACCACCAGGTGGTGATCAGTTGACAGCTCCGCCCCTCTCTTCACCCGAGTGTCCACCTCAGAGTCTCCAGGCCCTGCTTCCACAATGGAAGGCGTTTCGGTGGAATTGAGGAGTATTCTCCCCACCGACTCATGACATCTCCACTGTAAACAGTGTTGACGGTGCACTGCTTCCCCCTCCTGAGACGCCTGATGGTGGACCAGAGTTTCCTCAAAGCCGTCCGGAATGCAATCTCCATGGCCTCGTCAAATTCCTCCCACGCCCATGTTTTTGCCTCAGCAACTGCCAAAGCCGCGTTCCGCTTGGCCATCTGGTACCCGTCGGCTGCCTCCGGAGTCCCACAGGCCAAAACGGCCCGATGGGACTCCTTCCTCAGCTTGATGGCATCCCTTACCTCTGCCGGAGGTGGGAGTATAAGCTCTTCCTGACAGGGGATTCTGCCAGACGTTCCCAGCAGACCCTCACAGTACGTTTGGGTCTGCCAGGTCGGACCGGCATCTTCCCCCACCATCGGAGCCAACCCACCTCCAGGTGGTGATTAGTTGACAACTCCACCCCTCTCTTCCCCCGAGTGTCCAAAACATGCGGCCGCAAATCCGATGAAATGACTACAAAGTCGATCATCGAACTGGGGCCTAGGGTGTCTTGGTGCCAAGTGCACACATGGACACCCTTATGTTTGAACATGGTGTTCATTATTGACAATCCATGTCAAGCACAGAAGTCCAACAATAGAACACCGCTTGGGTTCAGATCGGGGGGGCCGTTCCTCCCAATCACGCCCTTCCAGGTCTCACTGTCATTGCCCACGTGAGCATTGAAGTCACCCAGTAGAACGATGGAGTCCCCAGAAGGAGCGCTCTCCAGCACTTCCTCCAGGGACCCCAAGAAGGGTGGGTACTCTGAGCTGCCGTTTGGTGCATAGACACAAACAACAGTCAGGATCCGTCGCCCCACCCGAAGGTGGAGGGAGGCTACCCTCTCGTTCACCGGAGTGAACCCCAATGTGCAGGCGCCCGGCCGGGGGGCAATAAGTATACCCACACCTACTCGACGCCTCTCACCGTGGGCAACTCCAGAATGGAAGAGAGTCCAGTCCCTCTTGAGAGGGCTTGTACCGGAACCCAAACTGTGCGTGGAGGCAAGACCGACTATGTCTATTCGGAACTTTTCTGCCTCGCACACCAACTCGGGCTCCTTTCCAGCCAGAGAGGTGACATTCCATGTTCCAAGAGCCAGCTTCTGCAGCCGGGGATCGGACCGCCAAGGTCCCTGCCTTTGGCCGCTGCCCAGATTACTTTGCACCTGACCCCTTGCTGATAATCCTTAAATGGGCGCCTGGACATTTTTTTTTTTCCTCCACATGAAAAGAGCGGCGCCTACACAACTTTGTGTGGATCAGTACTGGAGTGACTCTTGCTAAAAATACAGATAGGGTATGCTCTCTGCTTTGTTTAAAGAAAATAATCTGGTTGTGGCATACCTGTGCCAACTTCATTAAAGCACTTTCTGAACATCTTCAGTAACAGGCGTAAACTTGGTTATGTTACATCAAGACACCTTGATGTTCCTCACTTAAATCCAAGGTGAATTTAATGAAAGTTGCATCACCAGGTTTAAGTCTCACTATGGACAAATGTAAAAACAACGGCAACTAGTTGTCAGAGAAATGCTAGTTACCACTGCCATAACCCAAGTAGTGCAGCTCTCCTTGCATACATCTTTCACTCAGAATCTCTCCTCTGTGTAACCTTGTTCTATATGCTGTATGCAACCTGAAGTATGTGTGGGAGTGTGAGTTGATTTTCCCGTTGAGGGACAAAAATGAATAAATATGTCAAAAATAGATACATTATAGTAAGTACAATTTTAAAAAAACTTGTTTTATTTTAACACTTATAAAGTAGATAGAAGACAAAAAAATACCAATTTAATCTATTTTTAAAAATCAATAACACAAACAATGCACAATAAAAGAAGAAAACACAAAGGTGCCAATAATAAAGGTGGGCTTTAATTGTAGATACAGTAGCGGCAGTGTCAGTCCAAGTCCTGGTAGAGTAGTACTGTAATTTTCGGACTAAAAGTCGCTCTGGAATATAGGTCGCATTAGCCATAAAATGCTCAATAACGTGAAGAAAACATATAAGTCGCTCCGGAGTACAAGTCGCATTTTGGGGGAAATTTATTCTACAAAATCTAAAACCAAGAACAGACATGAACGAGCAACAACAGGCTAAACGATAGGTATGCTAACGTGACATAAACACAAACGAAGAGCTGAGAACGGGCCTGACGTAACATTCAGAGTTATTCAAAAAACTATTACATAAATAACATGTTTATCAAACCATGTGTGTCACTCCAATTCATTAAATCCATCGATCGTCCTTTATGGAAACGATGCCGCGTATGCGTCGCACCGCTGACGTCTAAATATTCTAAATATTCCACAGAGCCATATAACGATATATAAAGTATATATCAAATAACTATCATATAAACAACATTATCAAACCATCTGTGTCACTCCAAATCATTAAATCCATCGATCAAATTCCTCGTTCTTTGTCAACAACGCCGCGCGCGCGCCCTGACGTCAGCCTCGTCGTTATTCCACAGATCTAGTATATAACTATATTATAGTGTTAACAAAGTACAAGGAAAGACGTGGGTTTGGTTAACGTCTCTATATTTAACAAAACAAGTTCAACGAGCCAACAAGTACTGAACTGTAACGATAAAAACGTAAACAAGTTGCTATACGAAATAAAATATATCAAATAACTTTTACATAAATAGTTCACCACCACACGGCCCCAATCACCGGCGTCGACTTCCAGGTGTGTGGTGGCGTGGACTTCCATCTCCAGAGGTGGCACTTCCAGCCACGGAGGTGGAAGAGAGCTCCATAGAATAGGACCGGGCGTGCGTAAAAGCCATTTCGGAGCCCCATCCACCGTCCCCGGAAAGCCACCCGGCCGAGCGCCGGCCCACGACTTCCATCCACGGAGGTGAAAAAGAGCTCCGTAGAGTAGGATCGGGCGTGTGTAAAAGCCATGTCCGACCCCCATCCACCGTCCCTGGACAGCCGCCCGGCCAAGTGCCGGCCCCCGACTTCAATCCATGGAGGTGAAAGAAAGCTCCGTAGAGTAGGACCGGACGTGCGTAAAAGCCATCATAGTTTTTCAAACCTTCTGTGTCACTCCAAATCATTAAATCCTTCCAACTCTTCGTCCTCCGTGTCACTTACAAACAAAGCCGCTAATGATGCCGGTAGTATGTGGGGCCCTTCGTCATGCCGTGATCGAATCTTTGTCCTTTATGTAAACAACCGCCGCGCCGCGCCACTGACGTCACTTGAAATTCTAATTACAGTAATTCATTGCTACATCGCGGTTCGTTTATCGCAGTTGAACTTTTTTTGGGGGGGAATTTAGAAAATTTGTGAAAAAATTCACATATAAGTCGCTCCTCAGTATAAGTCGCCACCCCCCAAACTATGAAAAAAAAACCCGCGACTTGTAGTCCGAAAATTACGGTATTTAAAGGCTGGACATAGTATATAAACCAGCCTCAATTGTGGATGTGGGGGTGTGTGTTTGTGTTAGCATTAATTGTGTGTGCGTGTGTGTATACATGTGCGTTTTTGCCTTTGTGTCAGCCCATCCTGATGAAGTGCAGAGACTTTGAGCTCAGGAGGCCATCCATCATCTCTTTCAGGCTTAAGTGTGCCTCTCCAGACGGAGGCGCCACCAGACGACGACCTGGGTTCACCGCTGTGGGTTGGCCAAAATAAACATCAGGCCCTTCGTCGTCATCATCATCAGTATCAGTATAATTGGATCAACATCATTATCATCAGAAGAAAAAGCACAAACAGTGCTAATTGCTCATGTTACTTCCGAGATTTAGCACAAAACCCATGAATTCAGAACGCACCAGGAGGTGACATTAATAGTCATAACTGAGTAATTTTACCTTCTTTTCTTCTGTCTTTTTTTCTGGTATGATTACTAATATTTGACACCCTATGCCAAACCTGGGCAAATTACGGCCCGCAGGCCACATCCGGCCCTTTGTGCGTCCCTGTCCGGCCCGCATGAGGCCAATCGTAATTTAAAAAAAAAAAAAAAAAAATTGTGTCGTGCGTACAATACAACTGTTTCGCTTTTATTTTGAAAGGTGTTGCACTTCCGTGTAGCGTGCGTGCATGTGAGCTGTGCGTGTAGGAGAACAGCGCGAAGTAATGCTGCCCTCAAAATGTGTGCTAACGCGAAGAAGAGAAAAGTTGACAAGGAGCGCCGTGTTTTCAACAAGACATGGACTGCCAAGTATTTCTTTACAGAAATGAAAGGTAAAGCCATGTGCCTGATTTGTGGTACACAGGTCGCTGTGTTTAAAGAATACAATTTAAGTCGCCATTACACGACCAAGCATGAGAAAAAATACATCTGTCTGATAAACAGGGCGCATCAGAGGCTGGTGCATTGCTAGCAAAACTGCAAGCCCAACAAGGACTTTTTATCAAGCTTCACACCCAGAGATGGAGCGGCTTTGTCATTTGAGGAAAAGTTAAAGAAGTTAAGAATAAATTGTACTGATTAATAATTGTTTTTTTATTTGACCTTTACACCACAATTTCACATAGCTTAATATAAATATAAACAGAATAATTGTATTCTTCTAATTACTAGTACCAACTATTTAAAATAAATAATTTAGTGCATTTTACAATGGAAGAAAATTGAGCAGGTTTAAGTTATCGTAGGTGAGGCCCTCTGACACAACTCAGGTTTTTCATGTGGCCCCTTGTAAAAATTAATTGCCCACCCCTGCCCTATGCCGTTTTGCTGATTGTGTATACTGAGACAAACAGTATTCAAATTTACTAAAATTATCGACAGCCCAGATTATGTTTTACTGTATATCATATCAACATGTTTATTTTTTAAATCACGAGGATCCCATTGTGAAGATGATCAAAGCATAGTCAATGAGAAAAGATAAAGATACCAAGTTTAATTTTTAAAATGAACAAAATAAATTGAAGGTTTGTCTGTTTGATGTTAGGTCACGTAGCCTTGCCCTCGACTCTCTTCTCATTTGCTGTGCATAAAACCACATATTGCCCTTATGCTCTCACTCTCACATGCACACGCTCACACGCACACAGGAACACACGAAAACACACACACACACACACACACACACACACACAAACACACACACACACGCGGAGGTCGAGTGTCAGAGGTCATATTGTGTCTGGACAGGATTTAGTTTCGGGCTGCTTGATCTAGAACCCACGAACACATACAATGCACACACACGTTTGTAAATACAGGCCTCAAAATGGGGTACACAAGGTTGAACAGCCTTACTGAGAAATTATTTACAGCAGAACTAAGGTGCAAGGATTAAGGACCACCCCTGCATTTTTGTTTAATTTATATCTACATCAGCTACATCAAATATATCATCTACTAGACATTCAAGTTTGAAAACATTCTACAAAATTCTACATTCTAAACAAATTTTTCATATGCTACATATCTTAGCTAAGGTATAAAAGTACAGAAACTACAAACATGTTAACAAATGCAAGATTTAATAACTAGTTACATATTTGTGTGATACAAAGCATTCTAAACAAAAACCACCACATAAATGGCTTTCATAATTTCAAAAAGCTATATACTTCATTAAGAGTTTGTCTTTATTGGATCGTCACCAAAATGAATGTAATTACAAGTAAGCCTTGGTTTTTAATGAAACCAAGATGGTATTGACTTCAATGACTTGAGGAGGGGGCAAACAAAGGGGGTGGGGCATAGCTAGATGGCTATTGACCTTTAATGTAAATGTTAAATAATTACCATATTTTCCGCACTATTAGGCGCACTTAAAAACTTAAAATTTACTCAAAAAACCACAGTACGCCTTATAATGCAGAGCGCCTTATATATGGATCAATTGATGAATTTGTTGATCCATACTGCTTGTCCACAGCACTCTGCCAAAATGTTTCAGTACGTTTTAGTACGACTAGTAAATTACAAGGTCGCATCGCTTCCCAGCATTACGGCAACCGTGGTCAGGGGGCGTCACTGAATAGCTGTTGTACCCGTGAGGCTATTTCATTTCAAAATAGGCTGTTCCGTTAATGTTTTCGAATATGTTTACGGATCAATATCCAACAGAATCATAAATAAGCAGCACCAATGTGTTAATCAGTCTTTAGTCGGTTCCGATCACTTTTATGGGAGAGAGTTTGAGAAACGTGATTGTTTACAGGGGGCTGCCACGATACTTTGCTGAGGCTCATGGGAGTCTGCGAGCTGAGGCTCATGGGAGTTTGCGGGTGGGTAATGCTATAAAGATACCTGCTATACGCACGAGGCTATTTCGTTTCAAAATAGGCTGCTTCGTTAATGTTTCGAGTAAACTTCCGGATGGATATGGAAGGGAAACATAAGTAAGCAGTACCAATGTGTTAGATCAAACTTTAGTCAGTTCCGATCATTTTATAGGCGATAGTTTGAGAAACGCGATTGTTTACAGAGGGCTCATTGGTTATTGGCTAGTGGATGCATACCGCAACCCTAGTCAACCTCAGTTTGTTGCAGTATAGCTTCTATTTTATGCGCCTTTTAATCCGGTGTGCCCTTTTTATGAAATAATTTCTAAAATAAAAAATTCAATGAGGGTGCGCCTTATAATCCAGTGCGCTTTATGGTGCGAAAAATACAGTACTTCTCAACATGTAAGATCTATTGTCAAGGTAACATTATTGATGATCAATGAAATATCTATTGCTAATAGTTTTAAATTAGTAGAAGGTATAATAATCTTATTATTGACAAATTCATTAACAATTAAAAATTCTAATCCATACGCGAGTATGGAAATTTCTTAAGTATGGTCCTCAGTTTTGATTTGTGAAGTTTTGTTTTAGCATCTAACAAAGTATATACAGTGGAGCCTCGGTTTTCGAACGTCCCTGTTCTCGAACAAATTGGTATTCGAACAAAAAATTCGAGATATTTTTGCTTCGGATTTTGGACGAAATTCGGTTGTCGAACCTCGCGAGATGAGCCAAGAGGACCCGCATGCCAACTGACAAGCTCCCTGCGCACTGAGGTCCACTTAAATTTTGGAAAGTACATTAGGACTTTAAAAATATTTTCTAAATTTTAGCGACTGCTCTGTCACAATAATGTAACCAGCGCGGTGCAGTTGCGCGGTCGGCGGCGCGCAATGGTTGTGCGTTCGGTGGTGCGCTGCAGTTGCGCGATCAGACAAAATTAAGCTCCCTGCGCACTGATGTCCGCTTAAATTTTGGAAAGTACATCAGAACTTTAAAAATATTTTCTAAATTTTAGCGAGGGCTCTGTCACAATAATGCGACCAGCGCGTTGCAGTTGCGCCGTCGGCGACGCGATTGGACAAAAATTTGCAAATGAAAAAATGCTTGAAAAAGGTGGGGTTTTTTTGGGGATTGGAACGGATTATTTTTTTTTCCATTATTTTAATGGGAAAATATGATTCGGAATTTGAACGATTCACTTCTCGAATAGCCTTCTGGAACGGATTGTGTTCAAAAACCGAGGCTCCACTGTACTTAAAAAAAGCATCTTAACTTACAATGATCCTGTTTTTACTGTAATTTTGCTCCAGAGGTAATTTTCTTCTAGCTTTAAACAATAAAAAAGTACATACCAACATTACTACTAAGACATTCTAACGTTCTCTGTGACGTTGGTTACAGTTATTTTATCTGTAATTGAAAGTAACATTTTTGAGATACTTATGGCATGGAACTGAACTACACTATGACTGCCGTTCAGCAGCCATATTTTCAAATATGTTAAAATTTAAAAAGGATTATGCACTAATTTACAGGCAGTACAAAGCTTCTATTTGAGCCATTGCACTGATAACAACTGCAGAAAATCCATCAATTTATTTTATGAACCTCTTGTAATCATGAGAGTCGCGAGTGAGCTGGAGCCTTTACCAGCTCACCTTAAATGAGAGGTGGGGTACAGCCTGGACACCATGGTGTACTGTATAAAATGTCAGCTTTACTGTAAACAACTCAAGTGTGTTATGTGTGCATGTGTCTGACGTGCGCGCATAGGGACGCACGCACGCAAATACGCATTGCCCGCACACGCACGCAAAATCTAGTGGCTCATATTTTTGGGTTAAATATAATTGTCCAACCGGTGATCATGAAGCAGTCAGTAACAATCTGAGGGCAGCTTTCTAGTTCATCCTTCCACCACTTAGTAGTAATACTTCATCAGTGCAGTGTAGAAACTTATGTTCATGGTTTTAATTAAAACCATCCTCCTCTATTACAAAAATGTCAGAGCATTCAATTAATTTTGGTGGCAGCATCTCTCCCACAGTACAGTGGTAAATTTGATTTGTTTGAAAATTCTGTATAAATACTCCAAACATTCCATATTATATAGGAACCAAAACACAGATTCCTATTCTTCAGTGCATTGTGAGAATTGCTAATAAATAGCTGGTCAAGTGAGCTATGCAGCCACATGGCCAATTAAATATATATTGTCATAAAGATGGCCCACAAAGTCATCCGAGACATTATGGGCTGCTCTACGAGTGTTCCTGATGAACTCCCTCTTTGACATTTTGTTTTTGACATGAGGACTGGTCAGATCAATGGACAGCAGGATGAGACTGTAGCATAGCACATACACAGCATCTGCAAAGAACATAATAGTACACTGTAATATCTGTCTAGAGGAAACCAAAGATAGAACATTGTTGGCATGGCCATAAATATCAAATGTTACATTCACAATGTTAAGCTCGTAATAGTACATAATGCTGGAGAATTTAGCAGGCTATAACACACCAGTAAATAACTGACTGCACAACTCAAGTTAAACTCAAGAACATTAAAACAAACCCAAATGTGATTTAAAATAAATGTAAAGACATACTTTTGGAACTATTTTTGTAATTCCATCTCTTTGCTTTTAATGACATTAACCTTGTATATTTGGATCATTACACGTGTTGTTTAAACTATGTAAAAATTCACTTTTATTTAGATAAGAAGAAGTACAGAAACATACGGAAATGTATTGCTTGCAGAATGGTGAAATTCTGCTCTTCTACATTTACATTCTAAAATGTTCCCAAAGTAAATTGTGGCTATAGGCAGCAGTATATTGAGAGATCAGTGAGGACCAACCATCAATCCTTGATCCAGTACCATTACACTAATCCCACTAATCCCACAAGTAAACCCAGGCAGTATTAAAGTAAATTCCAGTATGCTCTGGTGAGAGTAGCAGTAGCACATTAGGTAGATACATAGTCCATTGATATTTTTGAAACTGGAGATTTGTTGCTGATGCTGTTAATTTGTGGCTATGGTCCATTAACATTTTTGAAACTGAAGATTTGTTATGATGCTGTTAATTTTTGGCTATGTTGTGCCTCTAACCAGAAAAAGACAGTTTACTTAGCCTAATAAATTTGTTTTTGTATTAACATTTAATTTTAGCATTCCCAAAAGTTAGTCATAACACAGCCACAATTTAATCTGTATATTCACACGCATGCACGTTGACAACAATCTCAGCCAAATTTACATTTAGCTTGTAGTTGTGGAATGCATTCTGTGTTCAGAGGCTTATTTAATGGATATCTCAAAAAGGTTAATGAGTAATCAACAACTTTCAACAGTAAGTGTATTTGCCTAAAACAACACAATTACTGAGCTGAAGCATTTATTTTAGTTGTTTAATGGTGTGTGTAAACTAACCAGGACTGAGCCCCAGCTCCCGGACAAGACCAGGGTTACAGGTACAAAACCTGTGGCTAAATTTGGTGATGAGTGTTTCCAGATACTCTCCTCTCTCCTCTGGTGCATGAATATGTCTGAAGAAATCCCTCAGAGCATTGGGGAGGAACTGGTTACTGAAGTTGTGAAGAGTCACTAGCTCGTCCAAAACATCACGCCTGCAAATACACATAAGATACAATGTCCAAGTGTTTTCATTTTAGGGGAAGGGTACTACGTAAATATTGGAATTGTGATAACTGCATTTGGTTGCAAGCACCTTATTCCGACATCAGCTGACAAAACATCAAAAGCTTCCTGTTCATGAATGCCGGTGGCAAACTTAAACGCCCTGACTTTTGAGCAAAAAAACAAATAAGAAATTCTCACTAAGGGGCGAACAGTTGAGTCTTTCTGAAGTTTGCATCCATGTCAGGCTTTGTTTAATGTTGCAAATGTTCGCCAAACGTTCGCCTGTACTTTCTTGTCACAAGGGAACTATGAACATGTTATAAATTTCCTTGCGTGAAGAAAAATCCAAAACGTTTGCCAATGTTTTGTGAACATTTGCAACCATGAATGATCCCTGAAACAACGCTGATGTGAACACAACATTCGCTGCATCGAAAACACTCGCAATTGTTGCTGAGGGGTAACTTATTTCATTTTTTTTAATTGTTGTTTGGTGCTTCTACAGGAATATTTATATGTATTCTATATTTTCAATGTCAATTTTATTGTTTGTTATACAGTGATCCCTCACGACCTCGCGGTTCGTTAATCACGGCTTCACTGCAGCATGGATTTTTTTCAGCCCCCCCAAAAATAGCTGTGATAATAAGAGTTCTAAAAACATATTTGCAGTGTTGTACTATGATATAAAAGTTGTTATAATAAGACTTTTGAAAACATATTTACAGTTGATTTGTTATAAAAAGTTGTCATAATAATAAAAGAGTCCTAAAATCCTATTTACCGTATGTATACTTTAGCTACATATACATCTACAAAATGCGGATAGCACTGCTATGGTAACTTGTGACCACTAGAGGTCCCTGTTTAACCAAGGTTAACAACAGAACGTCACATCTACATATGTTACACACACACCCACACACGTATGATATTGATATTTTCAATATTTATACAATATTTTCAGTATGTTATTTATACTATTAATGTATTATTTACATGTTTGAAACTATTATTTAATGTTCTAATAATAATATATGCACTTAAATGGTTTCATATACATTTATTGACACAAAAAATGTACAGATGATAGGGTGACCCTACTTCGCGGATTTCACTTATCGCGGGTGGTTTTGGAACCAATTATCCGCCATACATGAGGGATTACTGTACTGTTATAATATAATTATCATATAAACACCAGCATCAGATGATACTTGCTGTTGAATTGTTTAAGAAGTGATATTCAACATATTCGAGAGACAAAGCATGTTATTTATCCTCATTCAAATCATGCAAAAACTGTCCATCACATCTTAATATCTGAACATTTAAATATTTAAACTAAAGTGCAATCGTACTGTTTCTCCATTTTCTGTAATCTCTTCTCTTATTTATCTTCTCTTTTCTTTCTTACTGCTATTTTTTATTTTTCTTCTTTGTGACAGGGGTTCGCTTTGGCCTGGGGAGTTAAGTTCAGCATTCACTTTAAAGATATCTGGCGCCATCTAGCATTGAGAATGGGTATAATGTCTAGACCCCGAATGTAAGACGACCCCCACTTTTTCAGTCTTATTTCAATGCAAAAAACACCGTCGTATATTCGGGCCAATACGGTAAAATTCTTACAAAATATGCTTACCAGTTAATATCAGGTACAATGTGCTTATTTTATGACAGTGGATAATTATTGATCTGGACTAGTGGGTGCATAATATGCTCGTGGATAAAATTTGGTTCATGTGTGACATGTCCTCAAGGTCTACATGTCTGTGCGGCACCACAATGTCTACATTTTCCGTAACGTACACCAAATATTTGGTCCACACTAAAACACATGGAAGAAGCTGGAGTAACCAACAGTGTTGTCTACTTCACAAATATTTTTTGTTTTGTCTAATGTATGTAAAACGTCCACCCCAAACAGTTGATTTCCATAGTTTATCAAAAATAAAATGAAATTGTTTTCTATTTCTAGTGGTGAAGTATTGTTCGTTCGAGACGTCACGTAGAGTGCGTCACAGCAATACCGGAGAGACGACCCACATTCTACATTCTTTTTTTTCTAGTTCCTCTCACTTGCTTCCTACAATTTTACTTTTCTTTTGGGAGTGTACTATCTTCAGTTTTGTGTAATCAGCAAACAATTAATCATTGCCAGTTTCGATCACGTCACTGCTTGGAATTCATTCAGCAGGGCTTTGTTGCTGCTGTCTACCGTCGTTCACCGGCCAGCCCACGCGCCCGGTTAGCATTAGCCTGAAGCGGCTCGCAATCTCACTTGGATTTCGTTTGAAAATTCATTGATGGGTACGAACTCTGATCAACCTATTAGACTCAAACTCAGTTTTATGAATATTACAAATCGGATTCGGTTGAAGTTGGGAAATTGTGTAAAATGTAATAAAAACAAAATGCAATGATTTGAAAATCCTTTTCAACCTATATTCAATTGAATACACAACAAAGACTACATATTTAATGCTCAAACTCATATACTTTATTTTTCAAATAATAATTAACTCAGAATTTCATGGCTGCAACACGTGCAGTAGAAGTTGGGAAAGGGGATGTTTACCACTTGGTTACATCACTTTTACAGGGGTTTACATTTCCAAACTTTACACTATGCCGCCCCAAAAATAATGAGGGCTACGATGAACTCAAATCGTCCATTGACTTGATACGGCAAGACCTTACCACACTCTTAGAGCAGCAAGCCACCCTGCTCCAGCTAACGTCTGAACTAACCTTTCCTTTTAATAACACTCAAACGTTTGGAAGAGAGGAGACTAAATCTCTTAGGTTCTCATGTGGAATTCTTTCCCATTGTTGCTTGATGAACCGCTTCAGTTGTTCAACAGTCCGGGGTCTTCCCTGTCGTATTTTACGCTTCATAATGCGCCACACATTTTCAATGGGAGACATGTCTGGACTGCAAGTGGGCCAGGGGAGAACGCTGAACAAAGCCATGCTGTTGTAACACATGCAGAATGTAGCTTGGCATTATCTTGCTGAAATAAGCAGCGACGTCCATGAAAAAGACGTCGCTTGGATGGCAGCATATGTTGCTCCAAAATCTGTATGTACTTTTCAGCATTTATGTTGCCTTCACAGAAATGTAAGTCACCCATGCCATGGGAATTAATGCACCCCCATACCATCACAGATGCTGGATTTTGAACTTTGCGTTGTTAACAGTCCGGATGGTCCGCTTCCTCTTTGGTCCGGAGGACACGACATCCAGTGTTTCCAAAAACAATTGGAAAAGTGGACTCATCAGACCACAAAACACTTTTCCATTGTGCATCAGTCCATTTTACATGAGCTCGGGCCCAGAGAACCCAGGCGGCGTTTCTGGATGTTGTTCATAAACGGCTTTTGCTTTGCATGGTAGAGTTTTAACCCGCACTTACTGATGTAGTGACAAACTGTATTTACTGACAGTGGTTTTCTGAAGTTTTCCCGAGCCCATTTGGTAATATCCTTTACACACTCGTCGGTTTTTAAGGCAGTGCCGCCTGAGGGATCGAAGGTCACGGTCATTCAGTCTTGGTTTCCGGCCGTGGCGCTTACGTGCAATGATTTCACCAGATTGTCTGAACCTTTTGATGACATTATGGACTGTAGATGTTGAAATCCCTAAATTCCTTGCAATTTTGCTTTGAGAAATGTTGTTCTTAAACTGTTCAACTATTTTCTCACGCAGTTGTGGACAAAGTGGTGAACCTAACCCCATCTTTGCTTGTGAATGACTGAGGATGTTTGGGGAGGCTCCTTTTATACCCAATCATAATACCCACCTGTTCCCAATTAGCCTGATCCCATGCGGGATGTTCCAAACAGGTGTTTGATGAGCTTTTCTCAGTTTTCTCAGTATTTTTTGCCACCTTTCCCAACTTCTACTGGACGTGTTGCAGCCATGAAATTCTAAGTTAATTATTATTAGTCGTCACCTTATCGTGGTGGAGGGGTTTGCGTGCCCCTATGATCCTAGGAGCCATGTTGTCGGGGGCTTCATGCCCCTGGTAGGGTCACCCATGGCAAACGGGTCCTAGGTGAGGGGCCAGACAAAGCACGGCTCACAGAAGCCCCTTATGATGATTGATATAAATGGACTTAGTTTTCCCTCGCCCGGACGCGGGTCACCGGGGCCTCCCTCTGGAGCCAGGCCTGGAGGCGGGGCTCGAAGGCGAGCGTCTGGTGGCCGGGCCTTCGCCGATGGGGCCCGGCCGGGCATAGCCCGAAATGGAAACGTGGGCCCCCCTTTCCCATGGGCTCACCACCTGTGGGAGGGGCCGAAGGGGTCGGGTGCAATGTGAGCTGGGCAGCAGCCAAAGGCAGGGACCTTGGCGGTCTGATCCCCGGCTGCAGAAGCTGGCTCTTGGGACATGGAATGTCACCTCTCTGGCTGGAAAGGAGCCCGAGCTGGTATGCAAAGCAGAAAGCAGACTAGCCTTCACGCACAGTTTGGGTTCCGGTACAAGCCCTCTCGAGAGGGGCTGGACTCTCTTCCACTCTGGAGTTGCCCACGGTGAGAGGCGTCGAGCAGGTGTGGGTATACTTATTGCCCCCCGGCTGGGCGCCTGCACATTGGGGTTCACCCCGGTGAACGAGAGGGTAGCCTCCCTCCGCCTTCGGGTGGGGGGACGGATCCTGACTGTTGTTTGTGTCTATGCACAAAACGGCAGCTCAGAGTACCCACCCTTTTTGGGGTCCCTGGAGGAAGTGCTGGAGAGCGCTCCTTCTGGGGACTCCATCGTTCTACTGGGTGACTTCAATGCTCAAGTGGGCAATGACAGTGAGACCTGGAAGGGCGTGATTGGGAGGAACGGCCCCCCCGATCTGAACCCGAGCGGTGTTCTATTGTTGGACTTCTGTGCTCGACACGGATTTTCAATAATGAAAACCATGTTCAAGCATAAGGGTGTCCATGTGTGCACTTGGCACCAGGACACCCTAGGCCGCAGTTTGATGATCGACTTTGTCGTCGTGTCATCGGATTTGCGGCCGCATGTTTTGGACACTCGGGTGAAGAGAGGGGCGGAGCTGTCAACTGATCACCACCTGGTGGTGGGTTGGCTCCGATGGTGGGGGAAGATGCCGGTCCGACCTGGCAGACCCAAACGCTCTGTGAGGGTCTGCTGGGAACGTCTGGCAGAATCTCTTGTCAGGAAGAGTTTCAACTCCCACCTCCGGCAGAGCTTTTCCCACGTCCCGGGGGAGGCGGGGGACATTGAGTCTGAGTGGACCATGTTCCGCGCCTCCATTGTTGAGGCGGCCGACCGGAGCTGTGGCCGTAAGGTCGTTGGTGCCTGTCGTGGCAGCAATCCCCGAACCTGCTGGTGGACACCGGCGGTAAGGGATGCCGTCAAGCTGAAGAAGGAGTCCTATCGGGCCGTTTTGGCCTGCGGGACTCCGGAGGCAGCTGACAGGTACCGGATGGCCAAGCGGAACGCGGCTTCGGCAGTTGCTGAGGCAAAAACCCGGGCATGGGAGGAGTTTGGTGAGGCCATGGAGAATTACTTTCGGACGGCTTCGAGGAAATTCTGGTCCACCATCCGGCGTCTCAGGAGGGGGAAGCAGTGCAACGTCAACACTGTTTACAGTGGGGATGGCGTGCTGCTGACCTCGACTCGGGACGTCGTGAGTCGGTGGGGAGAATACTTCGAAGACCTCCTCAATTCCACCTACACGCCTTCCATTGAGGAAGCAGGGCCTGGAGACTCTGAGGCGGATTCTCCAATCTCTGGGGTCAAAGTCACTGAGGTAGTTAAAAAACTCCTCGGTGGCAAGGCCCCAGGGGTGGATGAGATCCGCCCGGAGTTCTTAAAGGCTCTGAATGTTGTGGGGCTGTCATGGCTGACACGCCTCTACAACGTTGCGTGGACATCGGGGACAGTGCCTCTGGATTGGCAGACTGGGGTGGTGGTTCCCCTCTTTAAGAAGGGGGACCGGAAGGTGTGTTCCAATTACAGGGGAATCACACTCCTCAGCCTCCCTGGTAAGGTCTATTCAGGGGTGCTGGAGAGGAGGGTCCGTCGGGAGGTCGAACCTCGGATTCAGGAGGATCAGTGTGGCTTTCATCCTGGCCGTGGAACAGTGGACCAGCTCTACACCCTCGGCAGGATCCTCGAGGGTGCATGGGAGTTCACCCAATCAGTCCACATGTGTTTTGTGGACTTGGAGAAGGCGTTCGACCGTGTCCCTCGGGAGGTTCTGTGGAGGGTGCTTCGGGAGTACGGGGTGCCGAGCCAACTGATAAGGGCGGTTCGGTCCCTGTATCACCGATGCCAGAGTCTGGTCCGCATTTCCGGCAGTAAGTCGGATTCGTTCCCAGTGAGGGTTGGACTCCGCCAAGGCTGCCCTTTGTCACCGATTCTGTTCATAATTTTTATGGACAGAATTTCTAGGCGCAGCCGAGGCGTTGAGGGGGTCCGGTTTGGGGACCTCAGCATCGCGTCTCTGCTTTTTGCAGATGACGTGGTGCTGTTGGCTTCTTCAGGCCGTGATCTCCAGCTCTCGCTGGAACGGTTCGCAGCCGAGTGTGAAGCGGTCGGGATGAGGGTCAGCACCTCCAAATCCGAGTCCATGGTCCTCGATCGGAAAAGGGTGGAATGCCCTCTCCGGATCGGGGATGAGAACCTGCCCCAAGTGGAGGAGTTCAAGTATCTTGGAGTCTTGTTCACGAGTGAGGGGAGGATGGAGCGCGAGATTGACAGGCGGATCGGTGCAGCGTCGGCAGTAATGCGGACCCTGTACCGGTCCGTTGTGGCGAAGAGAGAGCTGAGCCAAAAGGCAAAGCTCTCAATTTACCGGTCGATTTACGCTCCTACCCTCACCTATGGTCACGAGCTATGGGTTGTGACCGAAAGAACGAGATCCCGGATACAAGCGGCCGAAATGAGTTTTCTCCGCAGGATGTCCGGGCTCTCCCTTAGAGATAGGGTGAGAGGCTCGGTCATCCGGGAGAGACTCGGAGTAGAGTCGCTACTCCTCCACGTTGAGAGGAGACAGATGAGGTGGCTCGGGCATCTTATCAGGATGCCTCCTGGACGCCTCCCTGGGGTGGTGTTCCGGGCATGTCCCACCGGTAGGAGACCCCGGGGACGACCCAGGACGCGCTGGAGAGACTATGTCTCTCAGCTGGCCTGGGAACGCCTTGGGATCCCCCGGGATGAGCTGGACGAAGTGGCTGGGGAGAGGGAAGTCTGGGAGTCCCTCCTAAAGCTGCTGCCCCCGCGACCCGACCCCGGATAAGCGGAAGAAGATGGATGGATGGATGAATTATTATTTGGCAAAAAACAATTAAGTTTACCAGTTTGAACATTAAACATGTTGTCTTTGTAGTGTATTCAATTGAATATGGGTTGAAGGATTTTCAAATCATTGTATTTTGGTTTTATTTAAATCTTACACAATTTCCCAACTTCAACCGAATCCGGTTTGTAGAAAGCGCTACTAGTTAACAACCTCAATGGAGACCATAATCTTAACATGATTGTTTTTTGCGACGCCTTGTGAAAACCTAATGAATTGCTGCCGCTCAATGAGGACTCACCTCTAAACTTTGTGAGCTCTCATGTTACCCGTCCTCGTAAGAAGGGTGGGGGTGTAGCCCTTATCTCTGATTCTGATCTCAGACTTCGCCCTCACTCAAATAATGCATTGAAAACCTTTGAAGTTCTCGTCATCCGATCCACAGCCTTGCTGTCGTCTTATCTTGAAGTTATCTACCACCCACCCGGCGCTTACTCTGGCTTTTTGGATAATTTTTCTGAATTTATGGCTGACTTGGTGACCCGTGCTGGTTATATAATAATTATTGGCGGGTTTAATATTCATATGAATTTACCGTCAGAACCTCTCGCTCTCACTGCGACATTTCAGACAATAATTGATACGTTGGTTTCACACAGGCAATAAATGTACTGTATTTTCCACACAATAAGGACAAAAACAAATTGCGCTTTCTAATGCAGAGCACCTTATATATGGATCAATTGATGAATTTGTTGATCCATACTGGTTGTACACAGCGCTCTGCCAAAATGATTCAGTACGTTTTAGTACGACTAGTAAATTACAAGGTCCCATCGCTTTCAGCATTATAGCAACCGTGGTCAGGAGTGTCACCGAAGTGTCACTACTGGTCGATCGCATGACATTTTTTTTTAAAAAAAACAACAACATTTTTTCTATAGGCTAGAATCTATCCCATCGCTTGATTGACATACAGGTAAGCCTGTCGAGAGGCAATTACAGTGAACCGCCCCCCCCTCACCGCAGCAAGTTTGCGCATATATAAGTCCGGCATCAAAACTAACAAGCTAATCAACGCATTACACGCGTGCACTCGCTTTTTTTCTTTTAAACTAAAGAAAGTTCATCACCATCAAAAATGTGGGGTTGCAGGACCAAGTAAGAAGCCAAACCGTATCACTTTCTTACAGAATGGGCGTTGGACTTTACCTCATTGACTGGGTTGACATTCTCTTTAGCACAGCTCTATGTAGTGGATGCAGAACGCAACCCTAGTCAACCCCAGTTTGATGCAGTAGCTTCTATTCTATGCACCTTTTAATCCGGTGCGCCCTTTATATGAAATAATTTCTAAAATAAAAAAAATCAATGGAGGTGCGCCTTATAGTCCAGTGCACCTTATAGTGCAAAACATACTGTAGTAACACAAACATGGAAATATTTTAGATTTAGTATTATCCCGAGGCTTGGCAACCTCAAATATAATGGTACTACCGTACACTATTGTTATGTCTGATGACTACTTCGAAGTGAAATATGAAGTTTTGGCTCTGTCAAAGTCAGGAACGCAATCAAAGATGGTGCAGCCGTAATATTAACTCCGCAACCTCAACTGCGCTCTCGGAGTTACTGCCTTTGGCAACTGCCTCTTTTCCCTCTTATATTAGCTCAATTGATAATCTCACAAATTATTTCAATGCTGCTTTGTTAAACGCCCTCGATTCAGTAGCGCCTTTATGTAAAACTCGCCCTCGGAGGCTCACTCGTACACTTAAACAATTATGCAGGAAGCTTGAGCGCAAATGACGTGTAACTAAACTTGAGGTTTTCCGTCAGGCATGGTGTGACAGCCTGTTGAAATACATAGATGTGCTCGTTTTAGCAAAAACTAATTTTTTCTCTCAAATTATCGGTCTCAATAAAAATAACCCTAGATACCTATTTGATATTGATGCAAAGCTAACACAACAGCAGCCGACCGGCGATAGTTCCCCCCATTCAGCTGACGGTTTCATGGAATTTTTCCGCTTGGAAGATTAAATCCATTAGGAATGAGATCATGGTGACAGTTAGAAAAACGCAGAACAAGACCTGTGATTACCGAAATTATTATAAATAAGGGTGAAAATCATGTGGCAACCATCTCTGATTTTAAAACTGTGTCCCTTGAAAGCCTCACAGAACTGGTTAGCGCGGCAAAACAGACAACTTGCTTACTCAACCTGCTTCCTGGCAAACTCGTTAAATAACTGTTTCAGATTGTAGGACCATCCTTCTTAAATATAATTAATTTGTCTGTCTCCTCTGACAATGTGCCAAGAGCCTTTAAGACCGCTATCATTCAACGATTATTTAAGCGACCAAACCCGGACTGTTTCAGTAATTATAGGCCTGTTTCAAATCTCCCGTTCATTGCAAAAATTCTCAAAAAGTCATAGCGCAACAACTTAATGATTACAGTGGTACCTCTGCTTACGAATGCCTATACTTACCAACTTCTCGAGATATCAACCAGAGCATCTACTTACAAACCAATTCTCCACTTCCGAACTGACGCACCAAACTGGTCGGACACAAATGACGAAAAATCGGCCTCTCCATCACAGAGGTCATCTCAATTTTGCGAATATTTTCCAAGTGTTAGCGTTGGCTGTCACACAAACTGTCCGTGCCGCCCTGGTTCCCCGGTCGGACGGAAATTACGAAAAATCAGCCTCTCCATCCTGGAGCTCATCTCAATTTTGAGATTATTTTCTAAGTGTCAGCGTTGGCTGTCACACCAATTTCCGAGCCTCACTGGTAAACGAGGGTCTTTTAGTGACCTCAAGGCCCAAAAAAAGTCTGCAAGGTCAAGCGCTTTTTCGATTCGGGGTCAAAAGCTTTGGAATTCTCTACCGATAGATATCAGAGCTGCTTCCTCAGTAGAAGCATTTAAGACACGATTACAAATACATTTTTATGCTATGGCCTTTAATTAACCTGTGCTGGCCAATTCGGCTGCAGTTTGTCCTCTCTGTTTGTTGAATTATGTTGTTCAAAAGATAGTAGAGCCACAGTCCTTTTTATTTAATTAAATGTTTATTTATTTATTCAAGATATTTTGTTGTTTTATACTTCAATGCAAATGTCCCAAATCCTTGAGAATTGAAAGATAAATTGCACTTAAAAAGGATGTACTCTAAATGTTTTTGCTCTAAAAATATCAGTTTATCAGTTGCATTTAGAAACAACGAAATACTGGTTACCGTGATAGTTTCTGGGTGAGTATAACGTCCAAAAAAATGCCTTATTGTGACAGACCTACCAATAAACATTGTAAATAACAACAGTACACAAACTAAACTGAAGGACACGATTGAAAATATCCTCCCAGGGCACACCATAAACGGAGTGGGGGCTCCGACCAGAGACACGGGTGCACTAGTCAGGGATGAGAACGGCAAATGAAAAAAAAACACTGAAAAGTAGCCGGGGTCTGGGGGCCGCATGCCCCACTGGGGGGGGGCCTTGTGACAGAGCCGTCGCTGAAATTTAGAAAATATTTTTAAAGTCCTGATGTACTTTCCAAAATTTAAGTGGACCTCAGTGCGCAGGGAGCTTAATTTAATCCGATCGCGCAACCGCAGCACGCCGGGCGCTCACTGTCGCATTGCTTTAAGAGCGTCTTTATGTTCCGAGTTGTAAAATGACGCTCTCGAGCCATGCCCATCTGAAGCAGTTCCTGATCCCGTTCGCCCCACGATTCACAAAAATGATACTCCCGACGGACAAAAACACGGAAATCCGTGGAAGATTCTCATCCCTGACTAGTGCTGGTCGTGTTCGTAAATGAATGGGAGTTGAGTGTATTTAACCTTTCCGACCACACCCACTCTCAGACTAGTGCCAGGGCATCTGAGTGAATTTTTGAACGCACACTAAATATCTTTTATGAAGCTAGGTTGGCTTATCTACCACCAGGCAAGTTTTCTGGGGGAAACCTTGATAAGAGTATGAACATAATGCATTAATATATTTAATTTAATGCAAATGTCAGATGCAAGGTTTACTTTGCCTATTAGGTCATTTTTGGGTATATTTACATATATTGAAAAACCATCATATAGTAGATGTCAACTTTGCCTGCAATAAACCTTTGCACAAATACTTTTTTGTGGACATCTTTTGTGTACATCTCTCTGCTTACCTCTCATCCAGGTAAATTCTCAGCATCTTCCAGTTGAGCCGTCTAGTGTAAAAGATGAATTTAGCCTGCTCTGTGGGATGATCTACAAGTATTCCTTTAGACATGAAATAAGAGATACCCTATTGAGAAGGCAGGAAAGGGCCACAGAGACAGGGAGATCATAGATTGGCCTTAGTACTTTTGAAGATCTAAACACACACGTACATGCGTGTGGTGGGGTCTGTGTGACTCATGATCTTTGATGTTTGGCATGCATTACCTCCTGAGGGTTTGCGTTGAATGTAAGGCTCCCTTCATCTAGTTGTAGATATAGTCTTCTATATGAGAAACCAGCAGGCAGCCTTCTGTTGTATATGGAGCAGTGACCCCATGTGGACTTGCAGAGCCTTGAAAATCAACACGGGAGGATTACCAAAAAGACTCATTAAGAAAAAAGCAAGAAAGACATTTATTGCAAACATATGGCAAAGTACCATCACAGACACCAAACTTAAATCTCCTTACCCCTGCCACAGATATTCATCATTGCCTAGGTCCTGCCATACACACCCGGCCAGACACAGATCGGTAGCATTCAGATACGACAATATGGTTATTCCCAACTCTGGTGGGAGCATCTCCAAATCTATAAAACCATTTTGTGTTTTACCTACAACAATAAAGAATTACAGAGCACATTTTAATAAACATAACAAAGAATTACAGAGCACGTTTTAATAAACATAAGGCATATACAGAAAATTATAGAGCAAATTTGAATAAACACAAAGCACATACGGAAAACTGAAAATGTTATTTACACATTGTCATACACAGTCTTATGACATTCAGTTCGGCAAGCATCAAATGATTGAATCTGGGCGTAGATTGTGATTTTCTGTTGGGCATCGATGACGTCACACAATGTGTCAATTTAACTCTCGAGAGTTAGAGGGACATTTTTTAATCTTTAATGCCTTGTACACAAATCGTTATATGTATGCAGTGCCTACAAGCCAATCCATTCTAAAATTAATGTTCAGACAGAATAGTGTGAGTTAACAGTGTCCAAGGTAAGACTATCAGAGTATCGCCTGATTTTGATGCAACAGATATGCCAGACAAATGTTAACTGTCATGGCCGATTTTAGGTTCTCTCGATGCGTAGCCCGCGTACTATGGCATACTCAACGATTGGTTATTTGCCGTTTAAGATTTCCATGAAAATGCTGAATATCTGGCACGTCAAAATCTTTGTTGGCCTTGCCGCATAGTGTGGCATGTCCTGCAGCGATTCATCTGATTGGACTTTGCACTTCTTCACCCATACACATCTGCACAGTGCCTTAGGTCAGCGGTCTAGATGCTATTAGAGGTACAGAGAACTATGTGAAAGCTCAGTGGGGATCGAGCCCATTCCATTGCCTGGCCCACTTTTTGGAATGACCTCCTGGCTTAATTTAAAGTGAGATGTATACAGTGAATTTGAATTGCCAAGGGTTATCTGTGACCAGGGATGATGAAATTCATCACGTAGGTCCAAAACAACACTTCACATACAAGAAAGCATGGAGTGAAACAGCTGCAGCTCTGGGATGTAGGCTGCTGTTGAGTTTTTTTAATCAGCTTATCTATAAATATGCATTAATCTAAGTGAATGTGAACAGTAACTTGACAAACCCCTGTGATCCTGTGGTCTTCCGGGTGTAGTGTTACGGACACGTACAGCTCACGCGTCACAGTCGATATGAACTCAGCGTAAATTATATTAGTACAGTGGAGCCTCGGTTTTCGACCACGATCCGTTCCGGAAGGCTGTTCGAGAAGTGAATCGTTCGAATTACGAGTCATGTTTTCCCATTACAATTAATGGAAAAAAGTTTAATACGTCCCAATAAAAAAACGCCTTTTTTTTAAAGCATTTTTTCATTTGCGCATTTTTGTCTGATCGCGTAACTGCAGCGCACCGCCAAACGCGGAACCGTAGCGCGTCGCCGACCGCGCAACTGCACCGCGCTGGTTGCATAATTGTGACAGAGCTGTCGCTGGAATTTAGAAAATATTTTTAAAGTACTGATGTACTTTCCAAAAGTTAAGGGGACCTCAGTACGCAGGGAGCTTAATTTTGTCCAATCACGCAACCGCAGCGCACCGCCGACCGCGCAACTGCACCGTGCTGGTCGCATTATTGTGACAGAGCGGTCACTAAAATTTAGAAAATATTTTTAAAGTCCTGATGTACTTTCCAAAATTTAAGGGGGACCTCAGTGCGCAGGGAGCTTGATTTGGTTCGATCGCCCAACCGCAGCGCACTGGGCGCTCACTGTCGCATTGCTTTAGGAGAGTCTTTGTGTTTTATGATGGGTTTACTGCTCCCACTTGCTTCCTTTGGAGGCATGATTAGAGTTGATGCAATCCTTAGAATAACGAGAATGTAATAACGAATGGAGTCAGTTGACATGCGGGTCCTCTCGGCTCATCTCGCGAGGGTCGACAACCTAATTTCGTCCGACATCCGAAGCAAAAAAAAATTCGAATTTTTTGTTCGAATACCAATTTGTTCGAGAACCGGGACGTTCGAAAACCGAGGCTCCACTGTACTTTGAAATTGCTCGTACAGTAAATATAGGTTTGATGAGCGTAGTCCTGGTATAGATTGGTCTCAGAGGTTACACAGTACACATTTAAGTCATTAGTGAACAAAAGCAACAGTTTATTCTTCAAGAAAAAGGAAAGTATCGCTATAATTATGCAAACCAATCAGTTAAAATGCAAAGCAAAGGACTGTTTAATAAGACAAATAAAATGACCGAGCAGTATTGTTAGTATAAAATATTTTCATCCTACCTCCTCTGCGTGTTTTCAATAGATGGTAGATGTCAGGGCCATAACAATGTTGAGGCATTCTTCGAAGTGTGCTGCCATCCCTTCCTGGGGAAATAGTTTTTATTTACAAATCTCAGTTACATATCTTGAATTTACATTTACAGATTAGATAACAAACCCTTTGCCAATGAATTTAGGATGTGAAAATGTAAATAAAAACAGAATGCAATGTTTGCAATTCCTTTTCATTCTGTATTCAATTAAATACGAAAAAAGACAAGACATTGGAAGTTCAAAATGATAACTTTTTCTTTTTTTTGTTTTGTTTTAAATATTCACAAATTTTGAGCTTGATGCCTGCAACATGTTCCAAAAAAAAGCAGGGACAGGGACATGTTTACCACTGTTCTACGTAAACTTTCCTTTTAACACTCAATAACTGTTTGGGAATTTAAGTGGATTTCTCAATTCTTGCTTAATGTACAATTTGAGTTTGTCAATAGTATGGGGTCTCTGTTGTCCTAATTTACACCACATAATTTCAATAAGAGACATAATTGAGAAAAAGTGTGTGATCCGTAGACTGATCAAAGCCTTTAATTGTCAATCATCTATATCCGTTAAAGGAAAAAAGGACCTTTCCTTATCCAGTACTGGTTAATGAATCTCATAATTTCCTGGATAATTTCTTTCAGATTAATCTTTATCTGTCCAGTAAACTTTAATAAATTTGAGATTGTCGCCGTCCCAACATAGTGCATCAATAGTAACCAGCACTGCACAAGTCATTGCAATTTAAAACTAAGACTTTACCTGGATGTCACTATTTCCACACAGAACTTAGTTAGGTTTTGTAAAAAAAAAAAAAAGTGACAGCGTTTAAATATGACACACAGAGACACAAGTATTCACGCCCTTATATTAATTAGTCAAGTGTATTGCGGCAAGCACTCCACTCTGGAAACTGAGTGGCTAGATCATATGACACGCCTGTGCAGTGTCGCTGCATTCTGTTCATCGGCATCACAAAAACAAAACAAAAACATCAAGAATGATGCTCTGTATTAATAAGACAAAATTTGTTAATAATAATAATAAATTATATTTATAGTGCGCGGCTCGGTGGCGCACTGGGTAGCACGTCCGCCTCACAGTTAGGAGGGTGCGGGTTCGATTCCACCTCCGGCCCTCCCTGTGTGGAGTTTGCATGTTCTCCCCGGGCCCGTGTGGGTTTTCTCCGGGCACTCCGGTTTCTTCCCACTTTCCAAAAACATGCTTGGTAGGCCGATTGAAGGCTCCAAATTGTCCCTAGGTGTGAGTGTGAGTGCGATTGGTTGTCTGTCTCTGTGTGCCCTGCGATTGGCTGGCAACCAGTTCAGGGTGTCCCCCGCCTACTGCCCGATGACGGCTGGGATAGGCTCCAGCACGCCCACGACCCCCGTGGGGACTAAGCGGTTCAGAAAATGGATGGATGGATGGATGGATTTATAGTGCACCTTGCATTTTTAAAAAAATATATCAAAGTGCTACAGAAAATGCTTTTTTAAAAAGAAACGTCTTAAGAACGTTTTTAAAAGTGTCAACCGACTGCGGTGCTCTAAAACTGCGGTGTTGACAAAAAAAAACTCAGACTCGTGAAAATCATTTGATAACCAAGCTAGCCACGGCTCATTCATTCATTCATTCATTCATTCATTCATTCATTCATTCATTCATTCATTCATTCCTATGGGAACGGGAATCGGAATGAATGTAACCGCCGACAGAGGACTAGTATAGCATCTTGCTTTGTTCAGCAGTGTCATAAACCTTCGATGGCCACAAAGAGTTTCAGAATGGGCAGCGGGTGCTGTCTGAACTTGTTAACATTCAAGTTTGATTACTGCAGTAATCTCAAGAGTCAGTTTTGTAGGATATTGACATCATGTTTCACCCAATGCACTGCGCCAAATATTAATAAAACTCCTTTAGCAGCATAGAAAACACGTCACTCCTTTGAGTAAATGCAAAAACCACACTTACAATACATACTGATATACAGTAAGGTCTAACGATTCAGCATATATATATATATATATATATATATATATATATATATATATATATATATATATATATATATATTGAAGGAATGGGGTCGAAATACAAAAAGTCCTGCCTAGCTACAAAAACAGATATGCTCAAACCTCATTGAATAAAGTACATAAGCAGACAAGTATATTCACATATTAAATAAATAAAAGAAACATTTTAAGCATATAATTATACGTACACACCAAATCAATAAAGACATAACTAGACATTTTTGATAAGTGGTGATGAGAAAGGTTTTTATAACTTTATGATCTGATATATATATTTCTGAGCACTTTGAAATAACAAATGTCTTTTGATATATTGCCTAAATAGCTTAATGACCCTTAAGGAACTGTGATGCCTGATGTTTTTCTCTAAATCATGGACACGGCCAGAGTCGTCTTGACCGTTCACTACTTGATTGTATCTTATGTTTTGACTAATTTTTGATTACTACTGAATGCTCTGCACAGAGGGAAATATTTTGCCTAAGAAAGAATGAGGTACGACAGTGTATCTCCAAGATTGGAGAAGAATGTTCACAGGAAGGTCACGTGGAGATAAAACCAGCAGGTGCCAGAGGGAGCCAGCCAAGGACTCGGCCAAAGATGATCGCCAAGGCCGAAAGACGGGATGGAAGACAACAGCCCCCACACACACCGAATCGCCCATAACCAGCACCCACTCCCATGGCGAACTTGCCCCACCCCAAAGACTCATCACCCATCAATCTCGGCCCACAATGCGCAACTTAATATAAGCTGATCAATAAGCTAGTTCTTTTAACAGTGGGGCAAAAAAGTATTTAGTCAGCCACCAATTGTGCAAGTTCTCTGACTTACAAGATGGCTGAAATTTTCATCATTTGAACTATGAGAGACAAAATGGAAAAAAAAAAAAAATCCAGAAAATCACATTGTCTTATCTTTTAAATAATTTGCAAATTATGGTGGAAAATAAGTATTTGGTCAATAATGGCCTCGATCTGGGGCTCCACACAAGATCTCACTCTGTGGGATCAAAATGATCACCAGAATGATGAACAAAAATCCCAGAACCACACGGGGACTCCAGATCAAGGCCATTATTGACCGAATACTTATTTTCCACCGTAATTTGCAAATAAATTCTTTAAAAATAAGTTAAGAGGGATACTGCTGCCACAAGCTCCACAAACTAGTAGTTTGTATTGTTGCTCCACCAGTGAATTTCTGTTCCCTTTTTTGTCATTGTGTATTTGTTTTTTCTCCTTTAGCGGTCTCTCGTCAGAGGAGGAGCACTGTATTCCTATTAGTCAACGCCGAATTAGCAATCAAAGGATTTTGTAGTTTATGTCACATTGTTCAGCAAGACAAACAACATTTCTGACATGCCAGATTTTCACCGTGGTGGTCGTGAGCCGTTGCAGGTGCCAATCGTCCAATCATGGATTTTGTCACACTACACGGGCTGCAACACGTCAAGACAATTCAAAATTGGCCACGACAAGCTACGTTTCTCTGACACGTCCGTCGGCTCATTATCGGGCTACATTTGTGCAGTCTGACCTCGGCATAAGACTATGAGATACTCAAAATCATAAAGGAGCATGGCGAAAGCATGTATTGTCGAGCTCACGATGGAGTATATGGCCAATGTTGTGCAAAGTAGGAGACCATTACCCTCGTGAAAATCCCCTGCTACAGGAACGCACAGGCAATGAGTGAACAGCGGAAACCGTTGTCGTGCAGCAGACAGTAACAGCTTGTTTTCAATAAAAACATGAAGAACACAGTTTTGAGTTTGTCAATTTCCATCTTTAGAAGCTAGGTTCTTTCATTTTCTTTTTTTAGGAACTCACTCATGTTCTGCGCGAGGCGTGGTCAATGACCATTCAAATAGTAGAAAAATTCATTAATTGCACCAAAAAGTAATGACGAGTATGTGAGCACCATGAAAGGAGTACGTGGACGCATACAAGAATTGATTAGCCTGACCTTTTCTGTCTTCTGCGGTGTACTTTTAGCAAGTGTAGAAAATTAGAACAGGTTCCCCTTTCCAAGCAAAAATAGGTCAAAAATGCGACTTGTCCTTCGGTGTGACTTACATAAATAGTTTTCTTCTTTATTGTGCGTTTTATGGCTGGTGCGACTTGTACTCCGGAGCGACTTATAGTCCGGAATACAATACTTTTTCCTGACTTACCTGAATTAAATAATTTAGTCAATATCAATTTGCTGACAGGAGCAGATGCACTTCACCATAGATACACAAGTGTCAGGGTTACCTTGCTCTTGTCTGGCCCCTCCCGTGTCAGCCAGTCGGTCAACAAGCTCTTCCTGGAGCTGCTGCTGTTGTCTGGGTGGCAGCCTCCACAGTGCCTGACCCATCTGTATGGGAGTAGTACCAGACAAGTCAGTTATAGTCCATGATGCACAGTAATCCATTATCTGAACCGCAAACCAGGCTTTACTGTTGTGCCTATAATGGCTGTCTGAAGCCTGTCCCAGCTGACTTTGGGCAGTGGGCAGGGTAGACCCTGAACAGTTTGCCAGCCAATCGCAGGGTACACATAAACAAACAACCATCTACTCTTGTCTTAGTGTGCCATGCGATTGGCTGGCAACCAGTTCAGGATGTCCCCCTGCTTACTGCCCAAAGTGAGCTGGGACAGGCTTCAGCAGAACTGCAACCCTTGTGAGGATAAGCGGTTCGTTCAGATGATGGGTGGATGGACAGTCTGGAAAGGGTTACAAAGCCATTCCGAAAGCTCTAGTACTCCAGTGAACCACAATGAGAGCCATTGTCAACAAATGGAAAAAACATACAACAGTAGTGACCCTTGCACAAACGGCTGTTCTACAAATATTACAGTGATGACTCATCCAGAAGGTCACAAAGGATCTCAAGATAATATCTGAAGAACTATAGGCCGAAGCTTGGTTCAACCTTGATGAGTCAACAATAATGAAGAGACTGGGCAAAACAAACATCCATGACAGATGTCCAAGGTGAAAACTAGACCCAAAGAAAAAGCAAAAAAAGAGAACCAAAAGAACAGGACAAAGAAAAACACACACAAAAAATATCAGAATGCTTCCAAACCCATTTGGAAAAATATTTTACAGACCGATGAGACAAAAGCTGAGCTTTATGGAAGGTGTGTAATTGTATCTCATTACTACGTGCGTCGATGTGACAGCATTACATCAAATAAACATCAAACCAGCAGTCAAACATGGTTTAATTGTAACGTTCCATTGCTGCTTTGCTCATTTAGGACCCGGACAACTAACTTATTGAGGCTGAATGGTTTGCCATCAGTTTGTGATTTCAAACTGAAGCCCACTTGCGCTGGACAATGATCCAAGTCAATTTCAGGATGGTTGATTTAAATATTACCGTAATTTCTGGACTATAAGTCGCGTTTTTTTCCATAGTTTGGGTGGGGGGGCGACTTATACTCAGGAGCGACTTATATATGTTTTTTTTCACAAATTTTTACTTGATCATTAAGACATCACTTTCAAGTATAGTTGACCACTTCCCATGTTATTTTTAGTATAGTTGATCACTTCACATGCTTTTATATCTTTATCTTGAACATATTCAAAACATAAAAAATAGAGAAAACATCAAATAAAGCAATTGACACTTTAAAGCACCATATCCAAGTCCACTGTCTGCTGTATGTACACTTGCTCCATTTTTGCTCCTATTATATTTATTATTATTATTTATTATTATTTGTTTATTTATCATTTATTCAACACTCTTATTTATTCATTGTTTGTGCCTTCTTGTTTTTTTTGTGTTGCTTGTATGCACATGTGTACTATCTCACCAAGGGATAGTGGAAACGTAATTTCAATCTCTTTGCGTGTCTTAGTATATAAAAACAAAAAAAAAAAATCAACGATAAAGCAGACTTTGACTTTGATAAAACAACCAAAAAAATATATATTTTCAGACGAAACTGGATGAGGGCGCTCTAAATTTCACCGTTGGCCGTGACTCATCAACTGGGTGGGCTTAAGAAAAATGGCACCAAAAAGAAACTCATATTTTGCAGGTTCCAAACTTCAAGTTGTAAAATATGCAGCTGAAAACAGTAATCGAGCAGCAGAAAGAAAGTTTGGAGAACCGTGATGTACCAATGGATTACTATTTCAAGTGACGTCAGTAGCGCGGCGCGGCGGTTGTTTACATACAAACGTGCCCACACAAGGACTACCGACATCATTAGCGGTGATCATTTCTAAGTGACACGGAGGACAAAGAGTTTGAAGGAATTAAGGATTTGGAGTGACATAGAAGGTTTGAAAAACTATTATGGCTTTTACGCACGCCCGGTCCTACTCTACTGAGTCAGGGGCCGGCGCTCGGCCGAGTGGTTGTACGCGAACGGTGCGCGGGGCTCGGACATGGCCATTACGCACGCCCGGTCTGTCTGGAAGTCCACGCCGCCACACGCTTGGAAGTTTGTTTTGTTTAATAAAGAGCCGTTTACCAAACCCACGTCTATCCTTGTACTTTGTTAACGCTACAATATAGTTATATAGTAGATCTGTGGAATAAAGACGAGGCTGACGTCAGGGCGCACGCGCGGCGATGTTGACAAAGGACGAGGAATTTGATCGATGGATTTAATGGAATTAAAATGCACGGATGGTTTGATAATATTATTGGCTTGTATTATAGTTATTTGAAATATAGTTTATCTATCGTTATATGAGCCTGTGGAATATGTGGAATATTTTGAAATGCAAGCGCCCTCAGCCATGCGCACCCATTGTTGACAAAGAACGATCGATGGATTTAATGAATTGAAGTGACACCGATGGTTTTATAAACATGTTATTCATGTAATAGTTGTCCTTAATCACTCTATATGTTACGTCAGGCCCGTTCTCAGCTCTTTGTTTGAGTTTGTCACGTTAGCATACCTATCGTTTAGCCTGTTGTTGCTATCGTTAAGCCTGTTGTTGCTCGTTCATGACTGTTTTTGGTGTGGGATTTTGTCGAATAAATTGCCCCCAAAATGCGACTTATACTCCGGAGCGACTTATATATCTTTTTTTTCACTTTTTGGGGCATTTTATGGCTGGTGCGACTTATACTCCGGAGCGACTTATAGTCCGGAAAATACGGTAAGAAGTTTTTTGAGTGGCCTGGTCTGGATTTGAAATGCAAAAACCCATTGGTAAATTAACAAAAAATCCTGCATAGAAGAATATCTTTTCAGGGGTGTGAAAGTCTCATTGGCAATTATACTTAACACTTGATTTCAGATGTTGCTCCTGAGCATGACCCACTCCATTATTAGATTTAGAGGTTAATAACATTTCCCCAATGGGTCAGGTAGCTTTGAATATTAATTTATTTTTAATAATTATCAATCATCATTTATAAACTGCATTTTCCTTCACTAGGGTTACTTAGTTTTAATATTTACATACATTTGATTACCTTAAAGCTTAAATATTAAAAAAGAGGAACCTACAAAGAGAATTTTGAGAAAAGAACAAATACTTTTTCATGGTGTTGTACAGAGGCGGCACGGTGACGCATTGGTTAGCACGTCGACGCGTTGGTTAGCACGTCCGCCGTACAGTTCTGAGGGTGTGGGTTCGATTCCACCACCGGCACTCCTTGTGTGGAATTTGCATGTTCCTCCCGTGCCTGAGTGGATTTTCTCAGAGAACTTTGGCTTTCTCCCACATCCCCAAAAACATGCATGGTAGGCTGAATTAGCATAGGTGAGTAAGAGTGGGGATGGTTGTTCGTCTCTGTGTGCCCTGCGATTGGCTGGCAACCGGTTCGGGTGTCCCCCGCCTACTGCCCAATGATTGCTGGGATAGGCTCCAGCACGTCCACAACACTTGTGGGAACAAGCAGTACAGAAAATGGATGGATAGTATCATACAGCAATGTGAAGATTTTAAAGTGTCTTAATTCAAACTATTATTTGTCTGTTTACTACATGTGGATGGATTTTTTTTTTTACATTTAATTCAGTAAGACAGCAGACAATTGCAATTGAAGGCCATGATAAATGTGTTGCAGAAAAAATATAACTCACAAAATTCTTGGATGAGTGGGGATGAAACTGCGTATAAGCCCTTTCACGGATAAACAAACGTTGGCTCCTCAAAATGAACATGTAGAAAAATATTGGGGGAAAGAAATATGCCAAAAAGTTAATCTACAGGTGCCAAATCGTGAGTATTCATGGGTCTATTGTATTGTGATATCAATTAATTATTGTGATGATCATGTTTGGTCATGAACACATTTCCTACTCTCGCATTTTTCGGACTATAAGTTGCGTTTTTTTCCCCATAGTTTGGGTGGGGGGGGCGACTTATACTGAGGAGCGACTTATATGTGAATTTTTTCACAAATTTTCAAATTAAAAAAAAAAGGTGATACTGCGATAAACGAACCGCGATGTAGCAAGGGATTACTGTAATTTAAATTTCAAGTGACGTCAGCGACGTGGCGGTTGTTTACATAAAGGACAAAGATTCGATCACGGGATGACGACGATGACGAAGGGCCCCATGTACTACCGGCATCATTAGCGGCTTTGTTTGTAAGCGACACGGAGGACGAAGAGTTTGAAGGATTTAATGATTTGGAGTGACACAGAAGGTTTGAAAAACTATTATGGCTTATACACATGCCCGGTCCTACTCTACGGAGCTCTCTTTCACCTCCGTGGATGGAAATAGGGGGCCGGCGCTCGGCCGGGTGGCTGTCCGGGGATGGTGGATGGGCTCGGACATGGCCTTTACGCATGCCCGGTCCTACTCTACAGAGCTCTCTTTCACCTCCGTGGATGGAAGTCCGGGGCCGGCGCTCGGCCGGGTGGCTGTCCGGAGACCGTGGATGGGGCTCGGACATGGCTTTTACGCACGCCCGGTCCTATTCTATGGAGCTCTCTTCCATCTCCGTGGCTGGAAGTGCTACCTCCGGGGATGGAAGTCCACGCCGCCACATGCCTGGAAGTCCACGCCGGTGCTTGGGGCTGTGTGGCGGTGAACTATTTATGTTATAGTTATTTGATATATTTTATTTCGTGTAGCAACTTGTATATGTTTTTATCGTTACAGTTCAGTAGTTGTTGGCTCGTTGAACTCATTTTGTTAGAGAGCCGTTTACCAAACCCACGTCTTCCGCTGTACTTTGTTAACGCAACAATATATAGTTATATACTAGATCTGTGGAATAACGACGAGGCTGACGTCAGGGCGCACGTGCGGCGTTGTTGACAAAGGACGAGGAATTTGATCGATTGATTTAATGATTTGGAGTGACACAGATGGTTTAATAATATTATTGCTTATATAATAGTTATTTAATATATAATTTATATATCGTTATATGGGCCTGTGGAATAGTTTGAAGCGCAAGCACCGTCACCCGTTATTGTTGACATAAAGGACAATTGATGGATTGAATGAATTGGAGTGACACAGATGGTTTTATAAACATGTTATTTATGTAATAGTTATTTGAATAACCCCTAAAATGCGACTTATACTCCGGAATGACTTATATGTTTTTTTTTTTCACGTTATTGTGCATTTTATGGCTAATGTGACATATTACGGAGCGACTTTTAGTCCGAAAAATTCGGTATTTCATCTCCAATAAAAACAAATAAAAAAAATCAAGAAAACAATACATTGGCAATTTTAACTCTTTTTCTATGCTATCAAAATGGAACCATTTTTGTGCTGAGTTATCATTAAGAAAAACAATCTACAATTTCCCATTAGTATGTTTAAATGGTCGAGAGTATTGTTTTCAGAATTGGAACTACGTAATCTATTAGCTATAGTGCTGCATAAATATATACCGCAGCTCCCAAATGACTAACACGTTTCAATTAAATTATTATTACTGTGACTATTAATTTGATTTGTTTATTTTGACAAGTACATAGTCAACACACTCATTACAACTTCATTTCACATTTTGTTTTCCATGCCTTTTCAAAAAGGTAAGTGGGTTGGAGTTCTGCTCATCTAGTCCCATCCCAATTTCAACCAAGCATTTCATTGCCAGACACACAATCTACATATCTACAGTACGACCTATAAACACCACCATAACCAATAAAAAAGGAATATACAAAAGAAACAGAAATTTGACACAGGATAACATATGATTTGAATACAGCAATGACAAGTTAACTGGAAGTTTGATAACGATTGATAGCAGTTTGATTTGAATACAGCAATGACAACTTAATTGAGTTATAACTTTTACTAACAGTTTGATTTGAATACAACAGTTTACAAATGAATTTCGAGAGAGTTGGAGTCACAATCTCAGAGGCTCTCCGTCCCCAACAACAGTCGGCACCTTCACTGACCAATCACAGCTAATTGTCTCCCATGCTGGCCTCCTGTAGCTGGACCATTTTCTTATTGAGTTCAGACATCTCAAGACGGAGCATTCCATCATTTCTCTGGCCTCTCAGCTCTCAGCCTTTCCCAAAGCTGGAAGTCGCTTGTTTCCAAGGGCGCCAGACTTCATTCCTTTCAGCTTATTTTACAGGTGCAACCCCATGAGGGTCAGAGAAATCCAGCCGGTGACGAAGAAGATCAAGATGTACACATCTTCCGTGTACAACACGTAGAGGCACATGATACGCCATGTGCTCCAGCTGTCCATTGTGTACCCTTGCGAGAGGTACCGTGGGGCCATTGCTGCTCCCCAGCTCTTGGACATCGAGTGGAGATGGTCTGGTCGATTGCACTGAAGCTCCCAGTGCGCCCCCAAGACTGCAACTCACTCTCATTTATGTATACACGCTCAGCAATTTAACATTCCACAATATTGTTTATATATTTTGGTATCAGCATTTGACAACAGTGTTCAAGAGCTTTTGTATCAACATTTGCATACATCAGCAGCACAGGCCTGTATTGTAGCTATAATACAAGATTTCAAAGCACAAGTCACAATAGATTTAATATGGAATGCGTCTCATGTGACGTATTGTATTTTATATCTGTAGGCTCATTTAGTTTGTTCCAGTATTTGACGGCCGCCACTGGTAGTGCATGGCTCCTTAATGTTGTGCTTATTTTCAGGTGTTCAGATATCAACAGTCCTCTGAGCGCAAGGTTATTTTGTCTCAGTCTGAATATATTTTAAATGTTAGGGGCATGTCAAGTGTACCCCCAGTTTAGCTTTTCATTTTTCTTCTTCAATATGGAAATTCTTTATGATGTGTGTGCCGTTTGTTTTCATAGTTATAAACAGAAAAGACTGATTTCGACTGTTACACATTCACAAACATTTTCAATCACCATTGACATAGTGGTGTTTCAAAAAACAATATTGTTTTCAACATAGATTGCGACTCAACCACCTGTTTTGTTGCTTCTGCATCTATGAACTTGTTTTTATTAGTCCAGGTGAAAACCCGTTGACTGTAATTTCTTTGATCCACGTTTTCGGTATTGCAATGACGTTGAAAAGTTTGTCCAATGTCTAAAGATAGTCCAGTATTTTTTCAAAGTTGGCATTTAACTCCTGCTGTTGAAGTTTTCTTACCATGTTTATGAAGTTGTGAAATTGATCTTCCAAGTAGTATTCACATTTGTCTCAATTTGTGTATTTCTCCAGCTCATCCATTGCATTGGTCAACACTGGTTTAGTGTTTTCTGGGAATGATCAATTCAGCTGTATGTAAATTTTGCAGCTTGTCATCCAAGTGCTTTTTATTTTTCCTTACATTTCCAGTTGACGAGCAAACCATGCAATGTTGGCATTTTGTTTGTTGAGATTTAGATATTGTAGATATTGGATCCTCTTAGATTCTTTCCCTGTTTCAGCAGAGTAACTTTGTGCTTAATACTTGTAAATCTCAGTAGTACCACACGATTTTTGCTTACCCTACCTCCAGTTGCCCATCTCTTGATGACCACATCATTCATTATATATTTATATATATATATATTTAATTGCTTCAACCCACTTCCCTTTTCGACAAGTCATGTAAAACAAAACGTGAAATGAAGTTGCAATAAGCGTGGTTTACTTGGTGAAATAAACAAAATAAAATCAGTCTTCACGGCCATGGCTCTGCCTCCTTCGCCAGAAACGTCAGCTGTGTTGCATAAACAATCCTCGACTGTTGTAAACAGGAACGTTGGAAGTTACAGCACCATGAGTAGGTAGACGCGTAGTCTCAACTCCCGTCCAATTGAAAATGACTTTCACGTCACATGTACATCCTATTTGTAATTCTATTGGTTATAGGTTATATCAATTTGATGACTTAGCATCGTAAGCTATCTAACGAGAAATTGTGTCGATTTATGGAGCGTTTTCTGTATCAAATATAATTTAGTTGGTAAGGCGTATTTAGTACGAATTGGGACGTTTCTGTAATGAATGGTAGATGACATTAAAACATGAGACACCTACCTGAGTTCAAAGATTCCTGTTAGAGGCTCACAGCTCGGCTTGCACACGAGCACAGCAGTTAAAATTGCCTTGGTGTGAGATTTATTCGGTTGACATTCATTCAGCCACATAAGAATAAATAGACCCAAGACTGCGCGATTAAAGCAGACGTTTCTTGGTTCTTGAGGAGTGCTCCATTCTGCCGACAACACCATTATCTGATGTTAGGCCCTCCTCCTCTCAGTCCCCCCCTTTTCCTAGGTTATCACAACTACTAAAAATACTGTAAATTAAAAAATATATATGTAATAAATAAAATATCCATTTTTGAAATACACATTATTCAGTTAAAACCTATTTGAACAACGATACAATATTTGAATTTAAGATAAACATCACTAAACGTCACGTGACAAGAGGAGCCAATGGATTTTGGTCTGTTGGTAACCCCGGTCGAAACAAAAGTTCAAATTCCGCGTTGTCATTCAGACACGGTGAAAAGACTCGGTTAACCTAAAATAAAGCTGCTAAGGTAAGCACTTTGGTTGGTAACGTTATCATATGTGCTATTTTATGTCAGAAACTATAGCTGCAGAAAATGACAAAACGCTATTTATTGACGTTGTATAAGGCGAGAATGCTGCCCACTGGGGATGTGCAAGGCTGTCTTCGTAAATTGGAAACTCTCTTGCGAATCGTAAAGTACCCTGGACATGTCGACTACAATGGGTAAGATGTCAACTCTTTATCTTGTCTTGGGGGCACCGTTGCCATAAAACGACTTCCAAAAGTAATTTTTTTCACATTGAAGGTTTGGCGTTTTTACAGCATACAATATATATTTTTAATTGTGTTTATTTTCTTGATGTGGCCAAATCTCTTTGGCATAAAGACATTACATTAATCATTACCGACTTTGATTGCACGGCAACCGGGTTGAAGCAGTGTTTAATACATTGATTTCCATGTTTTCATGTTATCTTCTGTCTGTATACGGTGCAAATGTGCCGTCAGAAACTGAATTTGAATAAGTTATGTTTTAATTTGAATCGATCAACTTGAATTATTGCATTGAAAAACTGAATTTGAATTTCGGCAATTGAATATTTGTTAGTTTTGAAAACGCATTAAAACAACGGGAAACACAAAAGACTAAATATTAAATATTAAATAAATACACTGTTTACAATCCATTCATTGGCATTTATGTCACCACCAAGGAAACAGCAGTAGTTCCTCAATGAAACAATGTTAATTGTTTGATTAGTGTCACTTGATCAAGTCTCTTCTATCATTTCATTCTAATAAATAAATAAAAACAAGTGCCATTCCTGCTGATATCATATCAGAATGTCTGCATTGGACAGTACTCCAGGCTTCAATATTGGTATCGTATCAGAAGTGGAAAAGTTTAGAATTTGACTTTTGAGATTCGCACAAGACATGTTCTCAAACTTACATTACAGTAAAGCTCATTTTATTTTATTTTTAAACAATTTCAGTTTTTTATTCAGTTTATTTAGGTTGCTATCTACATTTGCGCATAAAGACCACTTTGCTCGTTTACCTTTGATAGTTTTATAAAGCAGCAATACTGGATTCAGGTAAAGATGATTTGATACAGGTGATCTGAAATGTTACTTCAAAAGTACAAAAATATAAGCGCTCATAAGGTGTGGTATAACTCTTTATAGAATAACTGAATTACCGTATTGGCCCGAATATAAGACGGCCCTGATTATAAGATGACCCCCTCTTTTTCAAGACTCAAGTTTGAAAAAAGATTTTTTGAACACCAAATTTAATTTTTATACAGAAAATAATTACAGTACTTGGGAGCTTAAGATCAGGGGATGCTTTGAGAATAATTGTCAATTTTTGTCTATGTGAAGCCCTTTGAGACTGCTTGTGATTTAGGGCTATACAAATAAACTTGACTTGACATCTGAAACAAATGATTTTAACAATATATTCAAGAGACAAAGCACGTTATTTTGCCTCATTCAAATCATGCAAAAACTGTCCATCACATCTTAATATCCGAACATTTAAATATATAAACTAAAGTGCAATCACATTTGTAAATGAATGGCTTCTGGTTTTTGAAATGTAAATAAACCAATCTACTGTGATAAAACAACAAAATTGCAATAACTGCATTAACCATCAAAGTGAAGTGTAACTGTAACTGTAGTCTTGAAACAAATCTGAATAAGGAAAAACATTGCAATAAAATAATGCAAACTGCTACCGCTATTGTTGAGGAGCCGGAGGACTGTATAGGGTGTTGGCTCAGATGGTTATGCTCTTTTCGCCCCCGGGTGTCGGTCAGAACACAGGAGGAAAGACGTGGTTCAGTTTTGATTGCTTTACTGTATTAATGGCAAAAAAGTAACAGGCACTGTGGCTCATAGGGGCATACAGGCAAACGGGCAAAAGGGTATAGGCACACGTTTGGTCGTAAGGATGTGAGAGCAGGTGTGTGTAGTGTACATGGGTGAGTCTTTGGGTGTGTGAATGTGATTCTTGTGTGTGATTATTGTATGAAGCGTGTGTGGGGTGTGTGTGTGGGGGGGGGGGGTCTGCAACAGACAGAAATACAGCATGTAAGTCAATGCTCAACTTCTGACGTCACACAACACTAGAAGACCGCACACATTACATAACCCGTATTTTCCGGACTATAAGTCGCTCCGGAGTATAAGTCGCACCAGCCATAAAATGCCCCAAAAAGTGAAAAAAAAGATATATAAGTCGCTCCGGAGTATAAGTCGCATTTTGGGGGCAATTTATTCGACAAAATCCCACACCAAAAACAGTCATGAACGAGCAACAACAGGCTTAACAATAGCAACAACAGGCTAAACGATAGGTATGCTAACGTGACAAACACAAACAAAGAGCTGAGAACGGGCCTGACGTAACATATAGAGTGATTAAGGACAACTATTACATAAATAACATGTTTATAAAACCATCAGTGTCACTCCAATTCATTAAATAGCAACAACAGGCTAAACGATAGGTATGCTAACGTGACAAACTCAAACAAAGAGCTGAGAACGGGCCTGACGTAACATATAGAGTGATTAAGGACAACTATTACATGAATAACATGTTTATAAAACCATCGGTGTCACTCCAATTCATTAAATAGCAACAACAGGCTAAACGATAGGTATGCTAACGTGACAAACTCAAACAAAGAGCTGAGAACGAGCCTGACGTAACATATAGAGTGATTAAGGACAACTATTACATGAATAACATGTTTATAAAACCATCGGTGTCACTCCAATTCATTAAATAGCAACAACAGGCTAAACGATAGGTATGCTAACGTGACAAACACAAACAAAGAGCTGAGAACGGGCCTGACGTAACATATAGAGTGATTAAGGACAACTATTACATGAATAACATGTTTATAAAACCATCGGTGTCACTTCAATTCATTAAATCCATCGATCGTTCTTTGTCAACAATGGGTGCGCACGGCTGAGGGCGCCTGCATTTCAAAATATTCCACATATTCCACAGGCTCATACAACGATAGATAAACTATATTTCAAATAACTATAATACAAGCCAATAATATTATCAAACCATCCGTGCATTTTAATTCCATTAAATCCATCGATCAAATTCCACGTCCTTTGTCAACATCGCCGCGCGTGCGCCCTGACGTCAGCCTCGTCTTTATTCCACAGATCTACTATATAACTATATTGTAGCGTTAACAAAGTACAAGGATAGACGTGGGTTTGGTAAACGGCTCTTTATTAAACAAAACAAACTTCCAAGCGTGTGACGGCGTGGACTTCCAGACAGACCGGGCGTGCGTAATGGCCATGTCCGAGCCCCGCGCACCGTTCGCGGACAACCACTCGGCCGAGCGCCGGCCCCTGACTCAGTAGAGTAGGACCGGGCGTGCGTAAAAGCCATAATAGTTTTTCAAACCTTCTATGTCACTCCAAATCCTTAATTCCTTCAAACTCTTTGTCCTCCGTGTCACTTAGAAATGATCACCGCTAATGATGTCGGTAGTCCTTGTGTGGGCACGTTTGTATGTAAACAACCGCCGCGCCGCGCTACTGACGTCACTTGAAATAGTAATCCATTGGTACATCACGGTTCTCCAAACTTTCTTTCTGCTGCTCGATTACTGTTTTCAGCTGCATATTTTACAACTTGAAGTTTGGAACCTGCAAAATATGAGTTTCTTTTTGGTGCCATTTTTCTTAAGCCCACCCAGTTGATGAGTCACGGCCAACGGTGAAATTTAGAGCGCCCTCATCCAGTTTCGTCTGAAAATATATATTTTTTTGGTTGTTTTATCAAAGTCAAAGTCTGCTTTATCGTTGATTTTTTTTTTTTTTTTATATATACTAAGACACGCAAAGAGATTGAAATTACGTTTCCACTATCCCTTGGTGAGATAGTACACATGTGCATACAAGCAACACAAAAAAAACAAGAAGGCACAAACAATGAATAAATAAGAGTGTTGAATAAATGATAAATAAACAAATAATAATAAATAATAATAATAAATATGATAGGAGCAAAAATGGAGCAAGTGTACATACAGCAGACAGTGGACTTGGATATGGTGCTTTAAAGTGTCAATTGCTTTATTTGATGTTTTCTCTATTTTTTATGTTTTGAATATGTTCAAGATAAAGATATAAAAGCATGTGAAGTGATCAACTATACTAAAAATAACATGGGAGGTGGTCAACTATACTTGTAAGTAAGTGATGTCTTAATGATCAAGTAAAAATTTGTGGAAAAAAAACATATATAAGTCGCTCCTGAGTATAAGTCGCCCCCCCACCCAAACTATGAAAAAAAACGCGACTTATAGTCCGGAAATTACGGTAACTGCGGGTAACGGTTCCGCTATACTAAATAACCATAAATGAAATACTCTCGGCAACACACCAAACATAAGTCATCGAGACAACAAAATACATTTGCTGGCGACCGTTAGTCGCCGTGCCGCTGCGTAACGGCTACTTGTACGATGCGAGGCAAACTTAAAGGAGCGCACCGAAGCTATCAATCAAACGGCGCACTCATAAAACAAACCGTGATCAGACAAACGGCACAACACTAGACAACAGTAACAATGAAATGTATGTACTGTATTTTTCGGACTAAAAGTCACTCCGGAGTACAAGTCGCATAAGCCATAAAATGCACAATAAAGAGGAAAAAAAACCACATCTAAGTTGCACCGGAGTTTAAGTCGCAATTTGGGGGAAATTTATTTGACAAAATCCAACACCAAGAACAGACATGAACCAGCAATAACCGGCTAAACGATACGGTATGCTAACGTGACATAAACACAAACGAGGAGCTGAGAACGGGTCTGACGTAACATTAAGAGTTATTTAAATAACTATAATATAAATAACACGTTTGTCAAACCATCTGTGTCACTCCAAATCATTAAATCCATCGATCGAATTCTTCGTTCTTTCTGTAAACAACGCCACGTGTGCGACACGGTGCGCCGCTGACGTCAGACTCGTCGTCAGTTGCAGTTCAAATTATTCCACAGGCGCATATCAAAGTCAAAGTCACCTTTATTGTCAATTTCTCCACATGCCAAAGCACCAATAATCTTACCAGCCGTATTCACTATGCGCTGCAGGGCCTTCAAGTTCTGTTCAGTGCAGTTACCACCCCAGACAGCGATGCAACTGGTGAGGACGCTCTCAATGGTGCCACGGTAGAATGTAGACAGGACTGTCTGAGGAGCACATGCACGCCTGAGCTTCCGCAGGAAGTATAGGCGGCGCTGAGCTTTCTTTGCCAGTGACGAGGTGTTTGCGGACCAGGAGAGGTCCTCACTGATGTGCACCACCAGGAATTTGGTGCAGCTCACCCTCTCCACCACAGCACCGTCGATGATCAGCGGCAGGTGTTTTGTGTGACCCTTCCGGAAGTCAACAACGATTTCCTTGGTATATAACGATATATAAACTATATATCAAATAACTATAATATAAACAACAATTTTATCAAACCATCTGTGTCACTCCAAATCAATGAATCTATCGATCGATTTCTTCGTCCTTTATGTAAACAACGTCGCGTGTGCAGCGTGCTGCTGACGTCGGACTCGTCGTCAGTTGCAGTTCAAATTAATCCACAGACCCATATAACGATATATAAACTATATATCAAACAACTATAATAAAAAACAATTTTATCAAACCATCTGTATCACTCCAAATCATTAAATCCATCGATCGAATTCTTCGTCCTTTATGTAAACAATGGCGCTTGTGCGGCGCGCTGCTGACGTCGGACTCGTCGTCAGTTGCAGTTCAAATTAATCCACAGACCCATATAACGATATATAAACTATATATCAAACAACTATAATAAAAACCAATTTTATCAAACCATCTGTGTCACTCCAAATCATTAAATCCATCGATCGAATTCTTTGTCCTTTATGTAAACAATGGCGCTTGTGCGGCGCGCTGCTGACGTCGGACTCGTCGTCAGTTGCAGTTCAAATTATTCCACAGGCCCATATAACAATTTATAAACTATATATCAAATAACAATAATATAAATAACAATTATATCAAACCATCCGTGTCACTGCAAATCATTAAATCCATCGGAATCTTTGTCTTGTCACTAAAAAAAAAAAAAAAAAAAAAAAAACCACAGCTGTTGACTCCGGACCTACGTGCGCCACTGACGTCAGACAAGATATATTAAATAAATGTAATATAAACAACAATTTTAACGAACCATTCGTGTCACTCCAAATCATTAAATCCATCGGAGTATTCATCCTCTGTTGCAATAAAACAATAAAAAATTGTGCGCAGCTCCAATTATTCCACAGATCTACGTATATAACTATATTGTAGCGTTACCAAAGTACCAGGTAAGACGTGGGTTTGGTAACCGGCTCTTTTTTTCACAAAGCAAGAGCTCAACGTATGTGTGCTCCAAGCAAGCGCCCTGGATCGCAGCAAATAAATTAATTTGATTTGTCAGTTTATTTTGTGCCGAGCCGTGCTGAATGGCCCTCCCCACCAGTCCAAATTGCTGAGACAAAGTCCAAAGTCCATGTCCTTCCGGATGTTGTCAGTGAAATGCAATTCTGATGTAAAATCACCAAAATACATAGAGCGGCTCTCAAACGTTACATTAATTAATGCATGTTTAACCTTAAAATATGTATTCTGAATATTGTTATTTCCTTTTGTTTGTGATGTATGTCATTTCTTCCTGGTGGTTTTATTTAATAATTTCAAATCCATTTCACATCAGGCTTTCCAAAGGAGACCCCTCAGCCTTTCTGCCAATATTGAGCTTCTGTCTCACCACATTCTCTCCTCCTTTTGCTGAACAACTAATGGCAGCTGGACTGGAGATGGCAAGCAAAAGTGACCTGAGATTCACTGACACACTCTATAAGGTACCCCTCTCTGGCACAGCAAGTTTGGCAGCTTATGTATTTATACTTCTTCAGTTGGTCACACCAGCCATATCATTTGGTCACACTCCTTTTGCGTGCATGCGTGCGTGCGTACCTACCACCTCTTCATCTCTGGAGGTAGATTGGGCTCTAACGTTTTGTATTTGAAAAAACAAAACTCGTACTTGAAAAAATTATAAACTTTGAACCTGAAAATAAATGCGTTGGGCTTGAATCTTGACAAATAAAACAATTTATTCAAAATAAAAATAATATGAAAAAAAAAAACTGAAAAAAAAATGATGTGGCTGATATTTTAACTGTATGCAAACGTGAATGCCCTGTTCCCAATTTTGATTTTCTACAAGTCACGTCTTTTCAGCTTGACAATTTGTTTGTCAAGGTTCTGCGAGATATCTTTCACTATAAGCCAGTAGTTTCCAAGCAGCAGTTCCTTCAGCAGGGCTTTGTGCAAAGAAAAATTGCTACCCTTTGTGACATCATTGATTTGGTCCTGAAGAGACACAGAGATCTTAACAAGGTACAGTGAACATTCAAATTCATCTGAATGCTGAGTGCTGCGTATTAATGTGTGTAACATTTCCAGGGAATGCTTAAAATGTACAATGCTGTATATGAGTCAATTATATTTAGAAAACAGATAATTAAATGTATCAATAGGATCAGGTATCATTAGTTTTTTTGTTAATATTGTGATGCCAAACCAGTATTTTTAAAACAGTACCTGTGCCTGATCCAACAACTTAAAACAAAAGACAGACATTGACTTTCAGAGGTTTTTATCAACAAGAAAAATTACTACTGCAGGTACAATACCATCCAACACTTTACAGGTAAAGTGCACTTTAAATACTAAATCACAAAACTACAACTCTTCCTTGATTCGAGAGGGGAAACAACACTTGGTAGACTGCTGGTTAGCAGATGGCAATGAGCTAGTATGCTACAACTCTCAAAGCACTTTTTAATTAATATAATGATTAATATACTAATTATTATAATTAATTAATATAATTGATATTTTATTAATATATACTCACTCCCAAACCTCAAAGGGTTCTGGTCTCAATCAGACTGTTAGAGTGGTGCTCACTCTAACTTATTTTGCAAACCCTAACACAGACCCCTTTGATGGCCCAGAATTGAGTGCATGCCCATCTTGTTGCTTGAAGTGACCCCAACTCACTTGCTCTTTAGATGTGAGTCGTATTTTAGTCAGCAACTCCAGATGACAGCTCGCGTAACAGAAATCGGTTATATTTCCAGCCCATTTGCCAGAAAGCTGCATTACTAATGATAGTGGTGGCTATGCATTTCACACCTAGGCCTGCAATAGTCTGAATCAATCCAACCCTCAATAACTATTTTATGGCTATGAAACATCTACTGCAGGTACAGCTGCGACACACATAAAAAACATCAAAATTAACCTGATAAAATTGCAATATTATTTAGAAATATAGCAACATTTTACTCACCAAAAATCTTGATTATTTGTACACAAAATCCATCCTCCTTTCTTTCCTCAAGGAGATTTCAATTTCTCTGTTGTGCAGATTATCCAAGCGTTTCAGTTCCATCAAGAAGTCCTTTTCTATCACCATCAAAGCTAATGCTGAAAGTCGTGCCTGCCCTGTTGAATTTCTGGCATAAGTTTTAATTCGTTTTAGGGCTGAGAATGTCCGTTAAACAGAAGCAGTGGACACGGGGATGGTCACCGCCAAACACACAAATGTGTACAGATGCCCCATGCTCTCATTTAGATTTTTCTGCTGAAGGAAGTCAAGGAGATCAATGGGAGATTTTCCTGCAAAATCATCCAGTCATTACAGTCAGTTCTGTTCTTAGCCGAGGCAGATCGAAAAGTGTTCCGTGACTCTGTGCTAAGATGGAAAAGGCTGCATGCGGGAATTTTTTCTGGTATTCCCGAAACTTCTAGGGGCCGAGGAGGGTGACACAGATCAGATTTTTGTGGTCTTGAAATCTGGTCTGTCTGGTTTGCCAGACAAATAATATTGTCCAGAATCCTGCCGTGGAGTTGGCGGTAGTCCGCCCGAGGATCTTGCACTGGACCTCTTCATGTGCTCGGAGCATTAGTCGAATGACAGCACGCATCAGCACAAAACTTAACAGAATAAAGGCACACAAACGAGTCACCATCAGACACTTTTTCAATCACAATAATAATAGCATTAAATATATTTGAGTTGACAGCTTGGGAACATTAACTGTAATACTACACCCTTAAAATGCTGGATTAAAATTTGGACAGAGCCAGGAAGTTGGGTCAAATTGACCCAACTTTGGGTTGTTTTGCAAAAATAACCATCCATCCATTTTCTGTACCGCTTAGTCCCCTCGGGGGTCGCGGGATTGCTAGAGCCTATCCCAGCCGTCATCGGGCAGTAGGCAGGGGAGACCCTGAACCGGTTGCCAGCCAATCGCAGGGCACACAGAGACAAACAACTATTCGCACTCGCACTCACACCTCGGGAAAATTTGGAGTGCTCAATCGGCCTACCAAGCATGTTTTTTCGGATGTGGGAGGAAACCGGAGTGCCCGGAGAAAACCCACGCGGGCTCAGGGAGAACATGCAAACTCCACACAGGGAGGGTCGGAGGTGGAATCGAACCCGTTCCCTCCTAACTGTGAGGCGGACGTGCTACCCAGTGCCCCACCGAGCCGCCTGCAAAACCCACTTTGAATAGTCCAGGTCGGTCAATTTTTTTCAACCCCAAAATGGGGCGTTTTAAACCCAGCATTTTTAATGGTGTTGCCTCCAATGTTCTCCGCTACCCTGGGTTTTTGTGTGAAATGTATGTACAGTAAATCCCCCTGCAATGTGTGAGTTGTGTCCCAGAACATCCACGCTGTACATGATCACTGCAATATAAAAGTACATATCATAAAATTCACAACACTTAAAAAAACTTTAAAAAAATCTGCTCTTCTAATGCACTTTCAAAATTATTCAAACACATTTAAACATGCATTCAGTATGAGATGACAAGATCAATGAATAACACAAAAATATTGTGCAAACAATGTAACGTGTACTCAAGACGACAATGATGTTCCGACCCTAAAATAGAGGTGTCTCCTTTATATAAAATTGACAAATTTGTTATTTTACTTTATATTGTGGTCACATTAAAATATACTGCACATAACAATAATACAAAAACTGTACCTAAATTTTTGAAAACCGACAAAAGAACCAGTAAGTATCAAGATTTTGTCTCAAACTCTATTTGACGATGGTCCTCATTGCATATAAGGTTAATTAATTAAAATTGAAGGAAATGTCAAAACTCAGTAATCTAATCCTCTTTAATGTCCTGCCATGCTTAAAATACATACGCAGGGAGTTATTCTCTTAATTAACTCATTTTGTCTATAACCACCTATTTTACTAGATTGCATTGAGCTTTATGGTGTGTTCTCTCAGCCCAGACTCAGAAATCCTGTCACACACAAGGACACAAGTGGAGCAGACCGTGCAAAATTGAATATGCCAGATACTGTAAGTATACAATATAATGATGATGTAATGCAGAAGCACTGATCAAACTCAATGCAGTAGTACGAAAGTATGGCCCTTCTGTGATCAGATAGACACTACACACTGTACGTTGTCAACTAGACAGTACAGAACACCACCCCTCAAAAAATGTGTATATATAGTATACAATTATTTAATATAACACCCTATTGACCAGTCGGTTTTCAAAATGCCTTCCTTATAACAAAGTCAGATTTATGACACTCTCCAAAAGTGGAACACCTACATTTGTCTGCATTTTTAGCAAAAGACTATACTATGATAGCATAATCATACTCACTCGCACTCAAGAGAAGCGTGCACAAACTCACTCAATACAGCTAAGCCTCAATTTTATGTGGACTTTGGGGTCCAGAATTTGGGAATCGCGTTAACCCGAAAGCACATAATCCAGAAAGTCTTGGAAGGGGCAAATAAATTCAGAGCGTATTGGGAAATTGCAGTAGAGAAATATGTATACACGTGTTTGCATTTGAGGAATAACGTCATTGTTCGGGATGAAAATAATACGACATAATTCACCATGAAGTTTGTGTGAGTACCGTATTGACCCGAATATGAGACGACCTTGATTATAAGACCGCCTTTTTTTTTTCAAGACTCAAGGTTGAAAAAAGGCTTTTTGAACACCAAATTAATTTTTTATACAGAAAGTAATTACAGTACATCTGAAACAAACGATTTTAACAATATATTTGAGAAAAAGCATGTTATTTTGCCTCATTCAAATCATGCAAAAACTCTATCACATCTTAATATCTGAACATTTAAATATGTAAACTAAAGTGCAATTACATTTGTAAATGAATGGCTTCTGGTTTTTGAAATATAAATAACCCTACTGTTTCTCTATTTTCTGTTTTCTCTTCTCTTATTTTCTTTTCTTTTCTTTCCTACCGCTATTTTTTATTTTTCTTCTTCGTGCTACCGCTATTTTTATTTTTATTCTTTTTGACAGGGGTTCGCTTTGGCCTGGTGAGTTAAGTTCAGCATTCGCTTTAAAGATATCTGGCGCAATCTAGCGTTGTGAATGGGTATAATGTCAAGACCAGACATGGGCAAACTACGGCCCGCGGGCCACATATGGCCCACCGGGCCATTTAATCCGGCCAGCCAAAACCTGAATTAATTGTATTATTGAACTTTTTTTGGGGTCATTTTCCCTGCAATTAGTATGTTTTCCCAATAGATGGGGAAGCACCCACCCGCGCATTTACTCCCGGAAGCCGTGTCAGACAGCTCGGTGCACACTCACAAGTGCGTGTACGTACTAAGTAGTACGGACCCGGCACACTCCGCGCTTCATTTCTATCAGTGCCCAATTTCGAGTGTGGGCTGTGACGTCAGCATTCTCGTAATTCGCGCGCTGAACTTTCAGATACAGTTTTACATTAATGCCACCCGCAAACCTTCCTCTGGAATCCTTCCACTAAAATGAGTGGCTCGAGGAAAAGAAAGGTGGATACTGAGTGCCGAGTGTTTAAAAAAAAAAAAGAGGACAATTTGGCTCGACCTAAGTGTGTGAGCAGACGTTCTGCCACATGAACGTCAACAAAGCCCGTCACAGCGCTAGGTTAACGGACCGACACCTCGACTCTATCTTAAGAATTACCACAACAAATTTTACTCCAGACCATGATGCACTAGCAAAAAAGGGAGACCAACAATACTGTTGATTTCTTTATTACTTTATTTAGAAGTATTCTTTCACTGATTCTTCAAGATGATGTATTTGGTCAGAATGTTTGCCGTGTGATGTGATTTTGCCTCATTAGATAAACATATTTCATAAATCTGACCTGCAGGCGCCAAAGTGATGGAAATTATTATTCATAATAACAGTGTTGTATTTAATGAGAATCACTGATAGTAGTTTTTTGGTAAAATATTTTTTTAATGCTGTTAATAAATGCATTTGTTTTCAAAAAGCTTTTGTTTTTGAATATCCATGCTTTACTACCTACTAAAAGTACAAACCTTTAATGCAATGACCTTTACATGTCATTTCTATTACTTCAGACAAACACTACATCCATCTGTTCCTGGTTCGCCCCCCCCCGATCAAAATTTAGAACCAAATTCAGCCCGCCAGTCAAAAGGTTTGCCCACCTCTGGTCTAGACCCCAAATGTAAGACGACCCCCAATTTTTCAGTCTTATTTCAATGCAAAAAATACCGTCTTATATTCGTGCCAATACGGTAGTTACCCTGCCTCTGCATACTCCTGGTGGGTTTGTTCCTTTGTGTTAATGTCCAACCTTTGCTACTATTGCTGCGGTCCCTTTAAGAGAGATGGACAAGGGGTTGACAGGAGGGAGGAACAAAGAGAAAAAGAACGAAACACCGTTACGTAATCAAAAGTAGAAGCTGCCTCTTGTCTTTTAGCACCGCAATTTCTACAATATTGTCCATTTAAAATACGATAAAAAAAAATTTGGGGTCCCGGACCAAACCGAGTTAGACAGATAGTGGAATCAAAGCGCATAAAATCGAGGCTTAGCTGTATGAGGCCATTCATTTTTTTTCACTTATATTTATGTCATCAAATGAGAAATGAAAACAAAAGCAACGAAAAATATTTATTTTACGCACCATAAGTTACACCTAAAACCTTTAATTTTCTCAAAAACTAAAGGTGCACCTTTTAATAAGGTGCGCCTTTTGTGTGGACTAAATTCCAAAATCTGTAAATGTTGTTGTGTGGCTTCTACCACAGGAACGTAATATGTCAGCAAACAGTATGTGTTACACAAAATACGTAAGGTGACAGTGAGGAACCAATCAGAGGACATTGCATTTTACTCAAACTACGTAGGCCGGGCCGGTAAACTAATCAACAAACTATACAGAATACGTTGAGTACGTTTCTCCACCGTGCATGATAAATTGTGCAAAGCAAACAGCATTTGGACCCTCTAAAATGGCATCAACAAAAGAGACATGCTTACGAGGCACAATTCAAGCTTTCAGGAAAGCCGGGGTCATTGCCGAAGAACAACATGACAACGAATTTGACTCCGAAAATGACGAGAGGGAACTTGTCATCTTTAATGGCAAACTTGCCCAACTGTTTGATTCGAATATAGAAGATGAGGAATTTGATGGATTTGCATATGAATACTGATTACAACCGAACTCGCTGTCTGACTCCCGGTGTTTTTTTTTTTTTTTTTTTTAAAACACTAAGTCATGTCATGCATGTGCCCTATAATGCGGTGCGCACTATGTGTGGACTAAGTACAGAATAGCACCCGCAATTGAGTCTGCGCCTTTTAAAACGAAGCGTCTTATGGTGCGGAAAATATGGTATGTATATGTATATTAATGACTCAATATACCTTTTGTTTCAGGTTTGTGAATCATATGCAAAAGATGACACATTGGCATGTCAGAGTGCAGTGCAGGCCTTGCATGATGAAGCATACTCATCCAATTTGTCTGAAAATGAGAACATAGGGCTGACAGAAAAGAAGCAGGTGGAGGATGACATTGAACATGTAAGAAATTTCTAAAGCGCAACACCCCTACTCAAAAATGGGCTAATGTCCTAACTCATGCATCTCATTTGGTATGTCTTTCAGTCTTCTGATATAGAGCGAAAGATTTCTGTCATGGAAGGTCAAGTTGAGAGTCTTCTTTGTAGTCTTCAAAGGCTTAGTATCATGGAAGCCCGTCTGGAGGAGCTAGCGAGCAGGACTAACACAGAAAAGGTAATGACACTTACCGTATTTTTCAGACTAAAAGTCGCTCCAGAATATACATCGCATTAGCCACAAAATGCACAATAAAGTGAAAAAAAACATATATAAGTCGCTCCGGAGTATAAGTCGCATTTTGGGGGAAATTTATTCGACAGAATCCAACACCAAGAACAGACATGAACGAGCAACAATAGGTAGCTAACGTGATATAAACACAAACGAAGAGCTGAGAACGGCCCTGACGTAACCTTCAGAGTTATTCAAATAACTGTTACATAAATAACATGTTTATAAAACCATCTGTGTCACTCCAATTCAGTGAATCCATCAATCGTCCTTTATGTCAACAATGCCGGGTGACAGCGCTTGCGCTTCAAAATATTCCACAGGCCCATATAACGATATATAAGGTATATATTAAATAACTATTATATAAGCAATAATATTATCAACCCATCTGTGTCACTCCAAATCATTAAATCCATCGATCAAATTCCTCGTCCTTTGTCAACAACGCCGCGCGTGCACCCTGACGTCAGCCTCGTAATTCCACAGATCTAGTATATAACTATATTGTAGCGTTAACAAAGTACAAAGAAAGACGTGGATTTGGTAAACGGCTCTTTATTGAACAAAATTAGTTCAACGAGCCAACAACTACTGAACTGTAATGATAGAAACATATACAAGTTGCTATACGAAATAAAATAGATCAAATAACTTTAACATAAATAGTTCACCGCCACACGGCCCCAAGCCGGCGTGGACTTCCAGGCATGTGGCGGCGTGGACTTCCATCCCCAGAGGTGGCACTTCCAGCCACGGAGGTGGAAGAGAGCTCAATAGAATAGGACCGGGCGTGCGTAAAAGCCATGTCCGAGCCCCATCCACCGTCCCCGGGCAGCCACCTGGCCGTACGCCGGCCCCCGACTTCCATCCACGGAAGTGAAAGAGAGCTCCGTAGAGTAGGACCGGGCGTGCGTAAAAGCCATAATAGTTTTTCAAACCTTCTGTGTCGCTCCAAATCATTAAATCCTTCAAACTCTTCGTCCTCCGTGTCACTTACAAACAAAGCCGCTCATGATGCCGGTAGTACGTGGGGCCCTTCGTCATCTTCGTCATCCCGTGATCGAATCATTGTCCTTTATGTAGACAACCGCCGTGCCACTGACGTCACTTGAAATTCAAATTACAGTAATCCCTTGCTACATCGTGGTTCGTTTATCGCAGCTTCACTTTATTTTTTTTGAATTTTGAAAATTTGGGGAAAAAAGTCGCTTCTCAGTATGTCACCCCGCACCCAAACTATGAAAATAAAAACGCGACTTATAGTCTAAAAAATACGGTATTTTATACCTGTAGGCCTATACAGTGATTTATTCAACAGACTTTAAACCCAATTATTTTATTGAACTGATGATTGTATGGTCATGTAAACACATAGAATAGTGTGCTATTCAATGTATACTGATGGAAAAATGCAGTTTTGCTCAAAGGCAATGAGTTGTTCTGAAGTATAACTTCCAAAATCAAAATAAGCATAATGAGAAAAAATCATATGTAAGTCCCTCTGGAGTATAAATCGCATTTTTTGCGAAAAGATTGAGACGAACAGTAGAGCTTGTACTTGCACGCAGAATCCCCGTTCCCTCGTCATTGGTGCATTTGGAATTAGGACTATTACAAATAATTAGTGCTCACTTCTTCATTCCAACCGTTGGGATACTCAGAAGTTGTTCAAATGTGCTGATGAGTTATTCAGTATTCAAAAGAAAAGGAGTGCCGGAGCCTAGTTTCATCAGGCAGTACAGAAATATAGAAATAGTTCAAGCACAAGCTGCTGAAAAGTTACTCTGCAGTTGGAAAAATTGTGAGTGGAGCCCTCTCTGAACTCTTAGAGCGGTGTTAGGCTATCAGAGTGAATTTTCAAACGCTTCCAGTGTTGAAGGAAGTGAATGAGTTCTGGTTGGACAAAACTTGCGCTTCAGACTACTGAAAACTATGAAAAGAAAATTCTTTTTAGGTTGAATGGCTTACCTTAACTTGTATGCCTGGTCACATTGAGCCCAAAGTTAAACTCCTGGTCAGTTATTGCACCTTTTAATGCTGTAAATGCTTGTTGTTGCGTAAGGAAACCGCAAGCACAATTCGCCATATGAGTTGCCATGACTACTCTACTTTTTCTGCTTTCATTTCTTTAACGTTTTTGATGGTTGACAAATACTTTTGGTGCATTACTGCCACCTTCCTTTGCATGCTATAATGAAGGTGGCCTGTGAAGATAATGAATAACCACCACTACTTGTACTTCCATTTCTTGCTGCATTTTGTCAGTTTGCAAATACTTTTGGTGCATTACTGCTTGTGGAAATTAAGTGGCAGTTGTGCACAGAAAGTCATCACAACTAGGGAACATGGATTTTGTGTGCCAGTCCCAACTCTAATTTTAATTTATACAAGTCACACCTGGGTATAGTCAAAGTCAAAGTCAGCTTTATTGTCAATTTCTCCACATGCCAAAGACGCACAAAGAAACCGAAATTACGTTCCCCCCTATCCCACGGTGACAAGACATGGCTCACAACAGACAAACAGTAAACAAGTATAACAAAAGCGTGCTGAATAAATAATGAATAAATAACACAACAATAAATAAATAAATAATTAATTAAGAGGAGCGTAAAAACGCGTACAGCAGACATTCCCGAAAATAGCGCAACAGTGCCGCACGCTACGCAGAAGGGGGTAGCGAGTTCAGGGCCCTAACAGCCTGGAGAAAGAAGCTGTTGGCGAGTCTGGTGGTGCGGGAGCGCAGGCTCCTGTACCTCTTCCCAGAGGGCAGAAGGTCAAACAAGGAGTGAGCCGGGTGACTCACATCTCTGGCAATCGAGGTTGCCTTGCGGGCGAGATGGGAGGTGTAAATGTCCTTCAGGGAGGGAAGCGAAGCACCAATAATCTTACCAGCCGTATTCACTATGCGCTGCATGGCCTTCAAGTTCTGTTCAGTGCAGTTACCACCCCAGACAGCGATGCAACTGGTGAGGACGCTCTCAATGGTGCCACGGTAGAATGTAGACAGGACTGCCTGAGGAGCACATGCACGCCTGAGCTTCCGCAGGAAATACAGGCGGCGCTGAGCTTTCTTTGCCAGTGACGAGGTGTTCGCGGACCAGGAGAGGTCCTCACTGATGTGCACCCCCAGGAACTTGGTGCAGCTCACCCTCTCCACCACAGCACCGTCGATGATCAGCGGCAGGTGTGTTGTGTGACCCTTCCGGAAGTCCACAATGATTTCCTTGGTCTTACTGACGTTCAGCAGGAGGTTGTTGTCCCTGCACCACGTGGTCAGAAGGTCAACTTCCGACCTGTACCGAGTCTCGTCGCCCTTCGTGATGAGACCCACCAGAGTCGTGTCGTCAGCAAACTTCACTATGCGGTTGTCGCTGTAGGTCGCAGTGCAGTCATGCGTCAGCAGGGTGAAGAGCAATGGAATGGATGGTATAAGTTGCAGGACCAAACAAACCAAGAAAAAAAAGAGACTTACAGTCCCAAAAATACATAAATCAACCATCATTCATTCAATTCAATCAGTGTGTTTTGGTGCCATCATCTCACCTAAGTTCATACTGTTATGTTGTTTCAGAAGGAAGGAGAATTGATCACAATATCAAGAGAGAGCTGGGAAAATCTAAATGGTCGAATCCTACTACTGGAAACCAAATTTGAACTTGGCCACACTAAGGTAGGATGAGCACTTCTGAACAGATTTGAGGTGCTGCTCTTTTTCAGTGTGCTTTATCGTTTGTGTTTTAATTGATTCCAATATAGTACAGTATTTTATGTCACGCCTAAAAATAAATTAAATATTCACTTTGTATGTCAGTTTTGTATGCACTGCACCACATAAGAATAATAGAATTAACATGTAGACTGGAAAAAAAGCAGCTACCCCTCCTTGAATGACCAGCAGCCGCCACTGATTTGCAAATATAGCGCTCTGTTTGGATTTTAATTCCTTGGAATAGCGGTTTGTCACTCAAAGAGCTTATTGGGTGTTTTGCGTGCCTCTGCCATTTTTTCCCCCATTGGATCATTGGGCACAATGATTTTGCCTCACAAAATTGTTGTAGAACAACTTGACAGGACTAGGGAAAAAAAATAGCAATTCTTTTTAGCTAAGATTCCTGTGTCCTTCCCATCAATTTGACTGTTGCCTCTGAGTTACTGTAATATTACCACTTTATTTTTGTTATAGTCAAGTGCTCCTCCACCATCCGAGTTATCTGCCCCATTCTACTCTTTCGCCTCCAGTTCTGATGCTTCCAAGGTGAGACCAATAAGCACTGCCATCACTGTGTTATGGGAAAGTATCGATATCTTCATTATGTACACACGAAGCCTAGAAAAAAAAGTAATGCAAAAATAACAAATTATTGTTTTTCTTATTAATTCAAACCAAGCATGCATGTAAATGCAGCTATTGTATCTTATTATCTGGCTCGGGAACATCTGTTACCCAGAATAAATCAGTTCAGCTCGTGTTTCTTTCCTCTTGTTTGTCCAGGGTGATATAAAAGACAGACTGGAGAGGATCGCCAACATGTAAGTGATGACTTTAAAAAAGCATCATGATAAGATCTTTACAGTAGAACCATGACCTGTTCATGAGCCAAAGTAATTTTAAAATGAATAAATGAATGGAAACGAAATATATCAGCTTCCAGCCCCTGAAAAAAGTTGACTTTGCGTGGAGCCAGAGCTGTCGCCTGATGAGTGGCGAACGATGGCCATGGCCTTCAGAGGTTGGCTGATGCCCAGCTCCGCCAGGAAGCGCTCACAAGACACTGCTGGAAATGTAACTCTTTCCAAAGATGATTATAAACGAAAACATACGTATGTTTCTCTTAAGTGGCACACGAAGAGAACTAGTTTACACTTTGTGAAAGAGCGCAATATTGCATGGATTCTGTGTTTTTGCAAACCAAAAAACAGTCTGTTAAACAAAGAAATATTGTTTCAAAATTGTACTCAAACTGATTTATTCTTGAAAATGGATTTTGTGGACCAAGACTGTACCAACATTTAATTTAAAAACATTTAAAAAGGAAAAGATGTTTCTCCTAAGTAGGTGGCACACGAAGAGAACTAGCTCACAATATGTGAAAGAGCGCAATATTGCATGGATTCTGTGTTTTTGCGAACTGAAAAACAGTCCGTGGAACAAAGAAATATTGTTCGAAAATTGTACGTACTCAAACTGATTTATTCTTGAACATGGGTTTTGTGGACCAACACTGTACAAACACTGTTTTTGAGTGTTTCTTTTTCTTGACATTTATAGGTTGAAGAGTACCTCAACTCTAATGAAGAGTACAGACTCACCCACAACACCTTACAACTAGATTATTTTCTTAAGTCAAAGTAACTTTATTCACAGGAGGCCCACACTTCATCAGTCGAGTTTCTGTTTGTGCTTGGCCTTTGGTGATAGGGGAGGCATATTTATCTTTTTTTGATGGAAACAAAACTGAAAATTAAGTTTGGGTTATTTCCGTTTCGCAGAATTCAATAATTCTATAATCTGTAATAAATATGCAGCACGGTAGATGACTGCTTAGCACATCTGCTTTAATTCAGAGGTTATGGGTATTTGTTTTACTCTGTCATAGTTAGCACTATCTGGAAATTAATTGATTGTAAATTGTTTACGATAATTTGTCTTTTGTATATATTTGTTTGATTTAGTAAAGGCTTTTGGGCCGTTTTATGAAGGTTTCTTCTTTATTGTTCTTCAATTCTGACAAACTATTATGTAATTTTTTTAAGAATCTATGACGACCAGTCAGAATGTCTATCAAACACAAAACGAGCTAGCCAATTTAACATTACTGTCCATTGTATGGAGTGGCATATACTTAGGGACATTGGAGTATGATGGTGGTGTCACGGTCGGGTGCAGCATGGAGCAGGACGACCAGGTGCAGCTTGGAACAGGGTTTATTGGTGAACTCAAAATAGGCAAACTGACACGACGTAACCATAATAACATGAATGACTGACCGGGACGTGAAACCAGACGACATCAGGACATGACGACAGCAAGACCGGACGACAACAGGAACCAAAAAGACCTCATGACAGGAACACACAACGTAAATCCAACACCGAACAACCACAACCAATGATCCGACAGGGAGTGAGGGGCAGACAGGACTTATATACACGACAGGTAACGAGAGGCAGGTGGGAATAATCACACTGATCATGGGCACACAGGAGGGGAGGGGCGAGCACACAGACAGAAACCAAGACAACAGACACGTAGTGGAGCAGTTGGGGACGAGACGTGACAGAACCCGCCCCCCCACAAGGAACGGCTCCCGACGTCCCAAAAAAAACCCCAAACAACTTGGGGAACCGAACCGCACTCGGGCGGCGACTTGGGGAACAGAACCACGCTCGGGCGGCGACTTGGGGAACCGAACCGCACTCGGGCGGACACTAGGGGACCAAACTGCACTCGGGCGGACACTAGGGGACCGAACTGCACTCGGGCGGTGACTTAGGGAACCGAACCGCACTCGGGCGATGATTTGGGGAACAGAACTGCACTCTGCGGCGTTCAGGGACCCAGGGCCACACTCGCGGCACATACTGGGGACCTGAACCGCAATCGGCAGCACTTGGGGAACATGAACCGCACCGGGCGGCAACCCTAACCTGAACCGCACTCGGGCGGCAACTCTAACCTGAACCGCACTCGGGCGGAAACCATAACCTGAACCGCACTCGGGCGGCAACCGTAACCTGAACCGCACTCGGGCGGCAACCCCAATATGAACCGCTCTCGGGCGGCAACCCTAACATGAACCACACTCGTGCGGCATCCCTAACCTGAACCGCACTTGGGCGGCAACCCTAACCTGAACCGCACTCGGGCGGCAACCCAAACATAAAATGCATTCGGATGGCGACTCTGGAAGTCCGTACAGCAATTGGTGGCGACTCTGGAAGTCTGTACCGCGATCGGCGGCAACTCTGAAAGTCCGTACCGCGATCGGCGGCATTTCAGAAGGCGTGGCTGTGCGTAGCGGCAGGAGCCATCACGCGCCGCAGCGGTGGGAATGGAGCCAGGTGCAGCTGGCTCAAAGTCCGGCGACGACCGCGGGTCCGGCGTTGCTGGCAAGAAGTCCGACGACGGCCGTGGGTCCAGTGACGCCGGGGTGAGGCCCGATGGTGGCCGCGAGACTGATGGCGGCCGCGGGTCCGGCGTCGCTGGAGTGAAGTCTGGTGGCGGCCGCGAGTCCGGTGTCGCGGGAACAAGTTCGACGGCAGCTGTGGAGCCCATGGCGCTGGAACATGCTCAGACGTGGATCGGGCGTCGCAGCGGGAGCTGGTGGTGGAGGGGGGGTCCAAGCGCTGGTCGTTTTGGTGGTCGGATCATTCTGTCACGGTCGGGTGGAGCATGGAGCAGGACAACCAGGTGCAGCTTGGACCAGGGTTTATTGGTGAACTCAAAAAAGGCAAACTGACACAATGTAACCACAATAACATGAATGACTGACCGGGACGTGAAACCAGACGACATCAGGACATGACGACAGCAAGACCAGACGGCAACAGGAACCAAAAAGACCTCATGACAGGAACACACAACGTAAATCCAACACCGAACAACCACAACCAATAATCCGACAGGGAGTGAGGGGCAGACATGACTTATATACACGACAGGTAACGAGAGGCAGGTGGGAATCATCACACTGATCATGGGCACACAGGAGGGGAGGGGCGAGCACACAGACAGAAACCAAGACAACAGACACATAGTGGAGCAGTTGAGGACGAGACGTGACAGGTGGTTAACCAAGACTTCTTCATGGATTTTATGTACATCTCAAATGCCTTTTTTTTTTTTTTTGCTCTAAATGCTTACTGGACACTGCTAGTTATTTGTATTTAGAATAAATAAGATCTATGAGATAAATATTGTGTTTATAGTAGCTTACATAAGTATTATGTTCATTTTTAAAACACTTCATAAACAACCTATCAAAGTGCATTTTGTGTTTGGTAAAAAGAAGAGGACCATAAAAGGAGGGATTATGAAGTCTCCAAGAATTGATTTGGTTTGAGTGGTAATGTACAGATCGATGTAATCACGTTAAAGAACAGCAAGCATACCAGATCACATCACATAAAAGCTAAACTTACTGTGACATGATGGAATAAATGATTTAACATATGCACACTAGCACTTAATACAAATGGTAATTGAAATCACCTTTTGGTATTTATACTCAACAATATACCTTGGGAATATAAGTGAAGGGTAATGGCCCCAAAAATTTTATGTGTAAATGATCGGGATTGTTATGCAACTTGTGCAGACCTGGCTTAGATCATTTCATTTCAGATCATTTGAATCAGGTGCATTTAGATTGATCAACATGCATTTACACTCGCATTACTCTCACATCTGCACTGTGATCTTTAGAGTCTTCTGTTAACATAGCATGCATGTTTTTGGAATGTAGAGGAGGCAGGCCAGAGTACCATAGCAAAGATTTGACATCAAAGCCTGTGATTGTAACGCAGACACTCTTGCAACCTACTCTATCATGCAGCCCTTTAATTGTACTTTTTCTATTAATTCTTAATATAATCAATCATTACAATTCAACTTGCCTCGGGATAGGAATGTGCATTATGGGGATTGTCACATGACCAAACTTGGAAAACAGGTTAGCAGAGTTCCTATGTATGCCACGCTAACAAGTGCAACTACGCAGTGGGGTGATGACATGATGAGCTGAAGCTGAACTTGCTAAATTGTATTTCCTTTATGGCTGGTGACTTTGGAAAAATGTTTAATACATGTGTATGATATGGTCAACACCTTCACATCAGATCATGTAATCTGTGATGTCTTGGTGATAACACGACAAAGAGATTGTCGTTTTTGTGTTCCTTGCATGATATCGGAGTGCAAGTGTCATTGATCCAGCGAAAGAGAAAAACCTCATCCTAACCAACAAATAACAACACGCCGCTTGTCTCGTTCGTCTTCCAACCAACATTGAGAATGAAAACGGACAAAGGAGAACATGTTTTATCTTTCCTGTCAAACTATCTGCTCCATTTTAATCCATCAGGTATAGTTATTCCCACAGGATACATTTCCGACCCTGTGGCTATTAACATATGGAATATTTAAAGTCCTCATTCTGCATTTTGCTTTATTCAATGCTAATTAGACTCAAACTAATAAATGTTCTGTAAGAATGTATTGGACCTTATTTTACCAAAACACCTAAGGCAGTGGTTCTTAACCTGGGATCGATCGAACCCTAGGGGTTCGGTGAGTCGGCTTCAGGGGTTCGGCAGAGCTGGTATGTCATTCCCGTCCCCCATAAAGAGGGGTTCGGTGAATGCGCAAATGAAACTGATGGGGTTCGGTACCTCCAAAAAGGTTAAGAACCACTGACCTAAGGCACAATTACAGGGGAACCCCAGAACTGCCTTGGGAACTCAACAGAAGAGGAAAGAATGTATTGGACCTTATTTTACCAAAATACCTAAGACAGTGGTTCTTAACCTGGGTTCGATCGAACCCTAGGGGTTCGGTGAGTCGGCTTCAGGGGTTCAGCAGAGCTGGTATGTCATTCCCGCCCCCTGTAAAGAGGGGTTCGGTGAATGCGCATATGGAACTGATGGGGTTCAGTACCTCCAAAAAGGTTAAGAACCACTGACCTAAGGCACAATTACAGGGGAACCCCAGAACCGCCTTGGGAACTCAACAGAAGAGGAAAGTGGCGAGAACAACGATAGAGCTGAGAAAAGTGATCATAGACAAGTATGAAGGAGGGGTTTGTGTGATGGACTAGGCAAGTGCTGAGAGTAACCATGAGTTAATTTTTGAAGAATAGAAAGGCAATTAAAAACTGCTAGTGTTGCTAAGGGGGTTACCAAACAGGTCCCAACAGGTGGAAAAAAAACAACAAAAACACTGACAAAATGCAGCCACCGGATTTTTCTTATGGAAGGTGATTCCTCTTCAAGATTCAAGAGTTTTTATTCACCATGTTTGAGCGTGCCAAACAAGGAATTTGATTTCAGTAAATCACAGCCTCTGTTCAACATTTAAGTGACTAACAACACTCAGGAAATGTGAAAAATGGCAAATATTCTCAAACATCCCTTGATCTTAAACTCCCAAGAGGGCAAGGAAAAACTCAAAACTCCAGCTAGGGGAAATGAGAAACCTTGAGAAGAGACCACAGATGGGAGGGTCCCTCTTCTCGGATGACCAGGCTGCAATGGATGCAGAGAGGACACATAGTACAAACAGTGTAGACAATTCAAAGAAGGTGTGGAGAGCAGGATGTTATTGCACAGTAATGACTCTGAGACTCTAAGAGTGGTGTGAGTTCATCAGAGCAACAGCCTGGGGAAGAAGCTGTCTCTGTGTCTGCTGGTTTTGGCGTACAGGGCTCTATAACGCCGTCCGGAGGGGAGTAGTTCAAACAGACTGCAACCTGGGTGAGAAGGGTCTGTAGAGATTTTACTTGCACGTTTCCTGGTCCTGGACAGGTACAAGTCTTGGATAGATGGGAGGTTGATTCCAATGATCTTTTCTGCAGTCCTGATTGTCCGTTGCAGTCTGTGCTTGTCTTGTTTGGAGGCTGATCCAAACCAGACAGTGACGGAGGTGCAGAGGACAGACTGGATGATGGCAGTGTAGAAGGTCTTCAGCAGCTCCCGTGGCAGGTTGAACTTCTTGAGCTGTCTCAGGAAGTACAGCCTCTGCTGGGCCTTCTTCCGGACAGAGTCTATGTGGCCGGTCCATTTCAGGTCCCGAGAGATTGTGGTTCCCAGGAACTTGAAGGTGTCTGTGGAGAGAATAGTATTACTGCGGATAGTGAGGGGTGAAAGTGGTGAAGGGTCTCGCCTGAAGTCCACTGTCATCTCCACGGTCTTAAGCGGGTTCAGCTCCAGGTGGTTTTGGCTGCACCAGTGGACCAGCCGCTCCACCTCCTGTCTGTACGCAGTCTCATCACCGTCCTGGATCAGTCCGATGAGAGTGATGTCATATGCATACTTCAGGAGCTTCACAGGAGAGTCACCCGAGGAGAAATCGTTGGTGTAGAGAGAGAAGAGCAGTGGGGAGAGGACGCACCCCTGAGAGGCTCCAGTATTGGTGGTCCGGGTGTCAGATGTGATGCTCCCCAGCCTCACAAGCTGTCTCCTGTTAGTCAGGAAGCTGGTGATCCACTGACAGGTGGAGGCAGGTACCGCGAGCTGGATGAGCTTCTGTTGGAGGATGTCAGGAGCGATGGTGTTGAACGCCAAGCTGAAGTCCAACAAGATCTTGGCGTACGTTCCTGGGGTGTCCAGGTGCTGCAGGATGTAGTGCCATGTCCCATGTTGACAGCATCATCTACCAACCTGTTTGCCCGGTAGGCAAACTGGAGGGGGTCAAGCAGGGGGCCCGTGACATCCTTTAGGTGGTTCAGCACTAACCTCTTGAAAGATTTCATGACCACAGATGTCAGTGCGACAGGTCTATAGTCATTCAAACCTGTCATGGCGGGCTTCTTGGCCACGAGAACGATGGTGGAGCTCTTGAAGCACGAGGGCACCTCACACAGCTCCAGGGAATGGTTAAAGATCCATGCAAAGGTGGGCGCCAGCTGCTCAGCGCAGACTTTCAAGCAGGAAGGTGACACGTCGTCTGGGCCCGGTGCCTTCCTGATCTTTTGTCTCCGGAACATCTGGCGCACTTCTTCCTCGCGGATCTGGATTGCGGGCGCGGCCTCTGCAAGAGAGAGACTGGGTGACAACGGTGATGGAGGTGTGGACAGAGCAGTTGTGGGGGGAGGTGAGTATGTAGATTGTGCTGCAGGAGGTCCCGTTGTGTGGGAGGACCGATCAAACCTGCAGTAGAACCTGTTTAGCTGGTTAGCAAGCCTTGAGCTCTTCAAAGGACGTGGGGTTCGTTTCTTGAAGACCGTGATGCCCTGCAGACCTTTCCACACTGTTGAGGGATCAGGATTGGCAGAGAGGTGTCTCTCCAGGCTCTCCCCGTAACACCGCCTGGCTTTCCTGACCTCTCGGTTCAGTGTGTTTCTGGTCTGCTTGAACAGGTCCCGGTCGCTGCTCCTGTAGGCCTCCTCCTTGACTTTGCGCAGCCTCCTGAGGTTCAGTGTAAACCAAGGTTTGTCATTGTTGTACGTGCAGAAGGTCTTAGTCTGCACACACAGATCCTCACAAAAACTGATGTATGATGTGACAGTATCAGTGAATTCATGCAGGTCTGAAGTTGCAGCTTCAAAAACTCCCCAATCAGTGCAGTCAAAGCAGGTTTGGAGGTCCTGCCTTGACTCCACTGTCCACTTCCTCACAGTCCTCACCACAGGCTTAGAAGTTTTTAGTTTCTGCCTGTAGGCCGGGATCAGATGAACTAAAACTAGTGGTCCAAGAGTCCTAAAGCTGCACGAGCCACAGAGTGGTATGCATCCTTAATTACGGTGTAGCAGTGGTCCAGTGTCTGTGCCCCTCTGGTGGGACACGTTATGTGCTGTCTGTATCTGGGGAGTTCGTGTGCGAGGTTCGCCCTGTTAAGATCACCCAGAACAATGATTAGTGAATTTGGTAGAAGTTTCTCCATGTCTGTCACCTGGTCAGCCAGCATCTGCGTGGCTTCACTCACACGTGCGTGTGGTGGAATGTAAACAGCCGCCATGACGATCAAGGAGAACTCCCGTGGTGAATAGAACGGCCGGCAGTTTATGAAAAGTGTTTCTAGGAGAGGGCTGCAAAACTCTTTCAACACCGTGACATCAGTACATCAACGTTCATTAATGTAGAAACAGAGACCACCTCCCTTTGATTTTCCGGAGAGCTCCGCGCTGCGATCTGCACGCGTTAGCCAAAACCCAGCTAACTCCACGGCATGGTGGGGGGTTCGTTCGCTAAGCCACGTTTCAACAAAACACAGCACGGCGGACCTGCTGAAGTCCGTGTTCCTTGAAGTGAGGAGCAGCAGTTCGTCCATCTTGTTCGCCAGGGAGCGGACATTCGCCAGATGAATTGACGGTAGACCAGAACGGAACCCTGTCTGCCTCAGCTTTACGAGGGCTCTGGCTTGTTTTCCGCGTCGCCGTCGTCGCGCTAGCTTGTATAGCACCACCGCTCCGGCTATAATCTCCGACAAACAGTCTGAATCAGAGAGAACAGGAGAGAAAATACCAGAAGACTGTTCGATGTTTAACAGTGCTTCTCTGGTAAAAGTGATCTGGGATGGACAGCAGAGGACACAGAAAACACACAAAATAAGTCCGCGGCGCCATCTTACAAGCAATGTCCACACCTCCTCTCCACCTCGGTGTTCATAGATTCAGCGTCTCATCAAAGTCAAGGTATGTAGATCTCAAATGTACTGTTTAAATTATGTTTCTTATTTAATTTATAATCCATCCATCCATTTTCTGAACCGCTTAGTCCCCACGGGGGTCGTGGGTGTGCTGGAGCCTATCTATTATACACTGCTCAAAAAAATTAAAGGAACACTTTGAAAACACATCGGATTTTAATGCTGAATTTTTTTCGGGGGGATATCTATACTGATATGGACAGTTTAATGTCTCAGGAACAAAAGGATGCCACATGTTTTGATGGAAATAAAGGTTTTCAGCCTACAGAGGGCTCAGTATATACACGCGCCATTTCGACCACATCACTGTTCGGCTCTTAGCGGAGGCTTTGTGGCTGTTTGTCTCTCGTCGATAATCGGACACAAAGTATGGCTGCGGCTCAAGAGGTTGGTACGGCTTCGTGCACCAACTGCACCCTTCTCTTAGAGAGGTTGTCCCTGCTAGAAGGACGTGCCAGCTAGAGCAGAATAGTGCGATAACAGTAAATGTGGCGGACACAGACATGGACTGTAGTCAGCCCGCTAGCCCAGTTAGCATTAGCCCCAAGCGGCTTGCTAATCGCGATGAGCCAGGCAAGACGCATGACCAAAGTCATCTCAAACTACTGGCCCTCGCACTTTGGTCATAGGTGACTCCATTACCCGAAATATTACGCTTAAAAATCCTGCCACAGTAATGTGTATTCCTGGGGGCAGAGCACCCGACATAGAAGCTCATTTTAGGGAGCTGACTCGCAATAGGCCTAGTCAACAGCGTAGTTCCAACAACACTAGCTACTCAGACATAGTGATACACGTCGGCGCCAATGATGTTAGGATGGGACAATCAGAGATCACAAAGAAAAACATAGCGAGGACTTGTGATCTCGCCAGAAAGATGAGTCGGCATCGAGTATTTGTCTCTGGCCCCCTGCCTGGGAGAGGCACTGATGAGAGGTTTAGTAGATTAGTCTCCCTTAATCGATGGATGGCTGGGTTCTGTAAAAAGCAGGGACTGTATTTTATAGATAACTGGTCCTCCTTCTGGGGCCGCCCCGACCTGCTGAGGAAGGACGGCCTTCATCCTAACCATGAAGGCGCCTTCACTCTTTCTAGGAATATAGATTACTGTTGACAGGTCACTTTAGAGCAGGCCGGGGCACAGGTGATTAGACCACCTGTTAGGATGGGTTTGGAGTCTGTTAAGTTTAAATTAACTAGTGCTAGGCTAGACTTCCAGCATGCACATAGCTCCTTGTGTAGACTAGAGCGTCACAGTTTGAATAGTGCTACAGTACACGTGAACACACTTTCTATTGGGGTAGTAGACAAATCCAATCACTCCACCCCGACCGGTATCGCTGATGAAACGGTGCCTGTTTCAGATAATTTTACATGTGTAACAAATATTTACTATCAAATTCCCACGGTCCCACCGCGCTAATAAACATTTGAGAGGTGATGTCAGGCCTAGAGAACACAATCTTACTCGCATTTTGTTTAAAAATCCTTCGATAGATGCGAACCCTGATCGACCGATTACACTTAAACTCGGTTTTATGAATATTAGATCGCTTCATACGAAAGCAATTCTCGTTAATGACCTCATCACGGAACATAATCTAAACGTTTTTGGTCTTTGCGAGACCTGGTTAAAACCTAATGAACTGCTGCCGCTTAATGAGGCCTCGCCTCCAAATTTTGTGAGCTCGGGCGTGGCGCATCCTTGAAAAATGGGTGGGGGTGTCGCCCTCATCTCAAAATCCGAGCTTAGATTTAGGCCTCGTTCGATTAACGTATTTAAAACATTTGAAGTTATCACTGTCCGATCCACTGCTTTGCCGTCATTTTATCTTGCTGTTATTTACCGTCCATCTGGGGCTTACTCTGGCCTCCTGGATGAATTTTCAGAATTCGTGGCTGATCTAGTGACAAATGCGGATAATATAATAATCATGGGCGATTTCAATATCCACATGAATTTACCGTCAGAGCCACTTACGTCGGCATTTCAGACTTTAACTGATACGTTTGGTTTTACGCAAGCCGTACAGGCAGCAACGCAAAAGAATGGAAATACCTTAGATCTGGTATTATCCCGAGGACTTGCATCCTCAAATATAACAGTACCGCCATACACTACTGTTTTGTCTGATCATTACTTAATAAAAATTGAAATTTTAGTTCTTTGTCAAAGACAAGAGAGCAATCAGAAATATAGCAGCCGTAATATTAACTCCATGACTGCAACTGCGCTATCTGAGTTACTGTTGCCGGCAACTGCCAATTTCCCACATAACGGCTCTATTGATAATCTTACAAATGAATTCAATGCGACATTGTTAAATGCCATCGACTCTGTGGCGCCGCTACGTCTGAAAACTCGCCGTAGATTGCCTACTCCGTGATTCACAGATGAAACACGTACGCTTAAGCAATTATGTAGAAAGCATGAGCGCAGATGGCGTTTAACCAAACTTGAGGTTTTCCATCAGGCATGGCATGACAGCCTCCTGAAATATAAAGATGCGCTTATCTTAGCAAAAACTCGTTATTTTTCGCAAGTCATTAATCTCAATAAAAACAATCCTAAATACCTATTTGATACAGTGGCAAAGCTAACACTACGCCAGCCGACCCCCGATAGCTCCTTCCACTCAGCTGACAAGTTCAAGAAATGTTTTGCTCGAAAGATTGAATCCATTAGGGATGAGATCAAGAATACCATTCCAATCGCTCAGTCGAGACCGCTGATTACCGGCGCTGATGATCATGCAATAACCTTCTCTAATTTTAAAAGCGTGTCCCTTGAAATGCTTACACAATTGGTTTGTGCGGCTAAACAAACATGTTTACTCGACCCGCGTCCAGCCAAATTACTTAAAGAATTATTTCAAATTTTAGAACTGTCCGTCTTAAATATAATCAATCTGTCTGTCTCCTCTGGGATAGTGCCAAACCCCTTTAAAACCGCTATCATTAAACCGTTACTTAAGCGATCAAATCTTGACCCGGACTGTCTCAGTAATTATAGGCCAGTTTCAAACCTCCCATTCATAGCAAAACTTCTTGAAAAAGTAGTAGTGCAGCAGCTTATTGATTACATGGTCGCCAATAATCGATATGAATCGTTTCAGTCTGGCTTTAGAGCTAATCCTTCCACTGAGACTGCACTTGCTAAAGTGACTAATGATCTCCTCATAGCTATGGATTCAAACACTTCATCGGTATTGTTACTACTCCATTTCCCGGCTGGGGAGGTGGTTAGGTGGCACCCAAGCTGACAGCGGCTATCTGGATTCTCGTGGACCAATTCAGGATGAGGGAACTGCAGCTTACCCTCCTCGAAGACACTGCCAGGACAATCGAGGGCACCTCCGGCAGCTCTTCGCTTTGACTTGGACATCCACTTTTTCATTGATTTTCATATTATGTATTTTATGTACCCTCTCTGCATCCATTGCAGTCTGGTGATCCTGAAAGGGGGATCTTTCCATCTGTGGTCCCTTCTCAAGGGTTCTCATTTTCCCCTGGTAGGGGTTTTTTGAGTTTTTCCTTGCCCTTTTGGGAGTTTAAGATTAGGGGATGCTTTGAGAATAATTGTCAATTTTTTGTATATGTGAAGCCCTTTGAGACTGTTTGTGATTTAGGGCTATACAAATAAACTTGACTTGACTTGACCCCAAAAATCAAAGTGAAAAAATGATGTGGCAGGCTTGTCCATTTTGCCTAAATTCAATTTCTGCAACTCAAAATTCCTTTCAATATCTTGTGTGGCCCCCACGAGCTTGTATGCCTGCTTGACAGCGTCGCAGCATGCTCCTAATGAAACGACGGATGATGTCTTGTGAGATGTCCTCCCAGAGCTGTCTAAGGGCGTCAGTAAGCTCCTGTAAAGTCTGAGGAGCAACCTGGCGGCGTATAAGGTGTTCTATCGGGTTTAGATCAGGTGATTGTGAGGGCCATTCAATTGTGTCAATTCCTTCATCCTCCAGACACTGTCTGCATACTCTTGCCACAATAGGCCGGGCATTGTTGTGGATCAGGAGGAACCCAGGACCTACTGCAACAGCGTAGGATCTGACCATGGGTGCAAGGATTTCATCCTGATACCTAATGGCAGTCAGACTGCCATTCTCTAGCCCAGTGTTTCCCAACCACTGTGCCGCGGCACACTGGTGTGCCGTGAGAGACGTTCAGCTGTGCCGTGGGATTGTCCAATATTAATTACGGAGCGCATTGTAAACAGGATCGCCAAACCACTGGTCAGTTTGCGCAAGGCCTGGTCAGCCACTTGCTAATCGTGCATGTGTGGAGAATCGTAGAATCTTGAGATTTTATATTGTGTCGATCTGATTGTATTGCATCGGCATATATTCAGTTTATGTGTGTGTTGCTGTGTGCTTTTGCTAACAGTGACAGACACTATGATGGTTGTGGTGCGTTTGTGGTCCAATGGAAATTAGAGCATGCAGTTCAACCGGAGAACCTGGATTGGTTATTTTTCACATACGTAAAATAAGCAGTCAAGTCGAGATTCCTCGACTGTGATAGCCACTCAGCTGCTGTCAGAACAGCAGAGCGTCTTTAAAAGTGACTTTGTTCTTATTGTTGCAATATTTATAGACCTAGTCTAAAACAGTAAACAAAATCACGTTGATTCTTTTATTTTAATCACAATCACTTTAAATAGTTTATTTCTTACACCGTCTAAAACCTTTTTAAAAAACTGTCACTTTTATTTAAAAAAAGGAATACAATTTAAAGAATATTTAGTATTTATTTCTATTAAATTATTCGACTCTCCATATACATATAGGAATAGGACTGTACGCGTTTCGTTGTAATATAACAGATTTTAATATAGGAGATTAACGGATTTTTGTTGGCGGTGTGCCGCGAGATTTTTTCCTATGAAAAGGTGTGCCGTGATTGAAAAAAGGTTGGGAAACACTGCTCTAGCCTGTAGAGGTCTGTTCGTCCCTCCATGGAAATGCCTCCCCAGACCATCACTGACCCACCACCAAACCGGTCATGCTGAATGATGTTGAAGGCAGCATAGCGCTCTCCTTGGCTTCTCCAGACCCTTTCACATCTATCACAGGTGCTCAGGGTAAACCTGCTCTCATCTGTGAAAAGCACAGGGCCCCAGTGGCGGACTTGCCAATTCTGGTGTTCTATGACAAATGCCAATCGAGCTCCACGGTGCTGAGCAATGAGCACAGGAAACACTACAGGACGTTGTGCCCAGAGGCCACCCTCGTGAAGTCTGTTTCTGACTGTTTGGGCAGAGACATTGACACCAGTAGCCTGCTGGAGGTCATTCTGTAGGGCTCGGGCAGTGCTCAAACTGTTCCTGCTTGCACAAAGCAGCAGATATCGGTCCTGCTGATGGAATGAGGACCGTCTACAGCCCTGTCCAGCTCTCCTAGAGTAACTGCCTGTCTCCTGGAATCTCCTCCATACTCTGGAGATTGTACTGGGAGACATATCAAATCTTGCAACAGCACACATGGATGTGCCATCCTGGAGGAGTTGGACGATCTGCGCAACTTCAGGAGGGTTAAGAAATCGTCTCATGCTCCCAGTCGTGATAATGACTTTACCTAAAGCCAACACTCGTGGAAAAACAGTTAGAAAAGATGAAGAGGGAGGAACTTGAAATGGCCTCCACCTGCAAAACCAGTCCTGTTTTAGGGACCATCTTGTTGTTGCCCCTCTAGTGCACCTGTTGTTAATTGCATCAACACCAATGCAGCTGAAACTGATTAACAACCCCCTCTGCCACGTACCTGACCAAAACCTTATCAGAAAAGTCTAATTGAATTCATGCCATACCCTGATAAAAACTGTTCCTTTAATTTTTTTTGAGCAGTGTATATTATTTAGTTTTGCATATTCAATCCTGTGCATCTTCGCTCCGCAATTGTGGTATGAAAAAGGGAACGTTTGTGTAAAAATTTGCTGGCTGAGAACGAATTGTTGGGTTTTCAGTTATTTATAATGAGGCAAATTGCTTCGGAACTCAAAGTTTTGCTTCTCAACGCTCCTTCTGGAATGAATTAGTGTCGAGAACCGAGGTGTATAGGTGAATATCCCCTAAATTAACAAACACCCTGAACTACATTTCTTAAAGGGAGAGCATTAATATTACTCAGCACGAGAGGCTGTGGGGCAGGGGGGTGGCGGAGACAGCCATAAGACTCCCTGAAACACTCAGTAAATGAACCGATCATTTTAAAAACAACTGTACACTTAAGGAGAAAGCTGAACCATTTAAAAGTCAAAGTTAAAGTCCCAATGATCATCGTCACACACACATCTGGGTGTGGTGAAATTTGTCCTCTGCATTTAACCCATCCCCATGTGATTTTGATCCATCCCCTGGGGGAGAGGGGAGCAGTGAGCAGCAGCGGTGCCGCGCTCGGGAATCATTTGGTGATCTAACCCCCCAATTCCAACCCTTAATGCTGAGTGCCAAGCAGGGAGGCAATGGGTCCCATTTTTATCGTCTTTGGTATGACCCGGCCGGGGTTTAGAACCCACAACCTTCCAGTCTCAGGGCGGACACTCTACTACTAGGCCACTTACACAGTTTAGCACATTTAAGCATGATTATATGGATGTGGCTGAACACGACACCAAATCGAGACCAAACTTTACTAATCAAACTACCCTAATTACTAGGGGGAGACAGTGGAGCCACAACAAGAATTAAATTAGGTCAGTGATTCTGCAGGGCCAGAAGAGAATGCCTTGCTGGCCCTGATTGTAGGATCAGTGTTTGCTTGCAGAATGTAATGGATATAATTTTTTCAAACAAAAATAGTCTCCGATTTAAGATTGCCTGCAGTGCTTGGTTTGTCATATACTGTTAAGGCGCTTGTATTTTAACAATTTAGCAGGTAAGTCATTTGATTAGCCACTAGATGGCAATGTTGGAACGGAGGATGTTGGTTTTTTATTTTATATTTTTTTCAGTTTATTCCTCACGGGGACTGACAGGCAACGGCATATAGACAGGGTGTCCCAGAAAGATGTAGACACCTTTTAGCAGCTGATAACTCAAAAGTTTGTTTTTTCTTTGCAGATTAAACCCATCGATCCAAATGATGGCAGCCAGACTAAACTTTGAAGAAAGAACATTTATTCTCAAAAAATAATATATGTATATGTATATATAATTTGTGTGCATGCATGCATGTATGTATGTATGTATGTATGTATGTATGTATGTATGTATGTATGTATGTATGTATGTATGTATGTATGTATGTATGTATGTATGTAGGTATGTAGGTAGGTAGGTAGGTAGGTAGGTAGGTAGGTAGGTAGGTAGGTAGGTAGGTAGGTAGGTAGGCAGGCAGGCAGGCAGGCAGGCAGGCAGGCAGGCAGGCAGGCAGGCAGGCAGGCAGGCAGGCAGGCAGGCAGGCAGGCAGGTAGGCAGGCAGGTAGGCAGGCAGGTAGGTAGGTAGGTAGGTAGGTAGGTAGGTAGGTAGGTAAGTTTTACACTTTTGACTTTATTAGACAGGATTTTGGGTTGTATAGTAAATCTTTGACGCACAACTAGTCTCGGAACTTTCGCACATGGCTCCGATTAGTTTAGTTTACCTGTAAAACAAAACCCAGGGTGAACAGTATTGTTTCCGGGTTATGTTAAGTAGAGAAAGGGATCAACAAATTGGCGGAACCAAGCGTAGAAAGTAAAGTTTTGTATCGCGGACCAGGTTGACCGATTATGGAAAGCAATTCGCAGCCGAAGACAGAAATTTGCCATGGGTAAGTGTTTTATCTGACGAGAGACACCTCCGGAAACAATTCACGCATAGAATGGGGCTCCCCGTCAGTTGACGAAATGCACGCTTTTTTCTTGGAGGCACGATTTCCATGTTTGCAAACCTTTCAAGGCCGAATCTTGTCAATGGACTGATCTCTGCAGCTGCACAACCAAGAAGAGGGAAGACTACCTGGAATGGCCCGAGTACTTCATGGCTGTGGCATTCTTGTCAGCTCAGAGAAGCAAAGACCCGAACTCACAAGTGTGTATTGTGTCCCAACTTAAAACGATTCAGTTTTTGTTGGAAAGGCTTAAAGTTGAAGCCCTTCCAACAACAAACTGGTTAAGGTTTAAGTTTAAGCCTTAAACTGACATTTCAGGCTTTAGTTAACATGCACAGGCAAATGAGGTTATATTAATATATAATGCGTGTGCGTGCGCAAGCGTTCCAACAAGTTGGTTCCAAAGAAAAATCGTCACAAAGATTGTAAGTTTTTATACAGCTGTAAAAATGAGTAAAATGGCATGATTGCACCAACCTTTTAACTTTAAAACTATATTGATTGATTAAGCCGTACAGATAATGGATGGATGAGATCGTTAAAGTCACAAATATATTTTTGGATCCGAAAAACACGTGAAAATCACGAATGTATTTGTGAATCTGAAAAACGTGGAAATCACGAATATATCTGTGGATCTGAAAAACAAAATTGTGGATGTATTTGTGGAAATAATATTGACACAAATCTCACCTCATAAAACATGTTAAGATTTAAATTCAGTTGTCTTGTGTGCATTAATTTGTTCTTGTCATATTGGCATAGCTTGCCTTTGTAACGTGGGCAATGGTGAAGAAAAATGAATAAGGACCAGGCGAGCATGACCGTCATTGCGTGGGCTTTTTCTTTATTTTTATTTATTTTTTTAATACAATCAAAACTCGGTTTTCGAACGTCCCGGTTCTCGAACAAATCAGAATTCGAACAAAAAAAAAATCTAAAGTTTTTTGCTTGGGTTGTCCAACAAATTTCGGAGGTTAAACCTCGCGAGATGAGCCGAGAGGACCCGAGAAAACCGGGCCGACTGATTCCGTGGTTATTGTCTTTTCGTTACTTTGAGGAACCCTTAATTATGCCTCCAAAGAAAGCAAGTGGGAGCAGTAAAGCCATCCTAAAACTCAAAAGACGCTCTTAAAGCAATGCGACAGTGAGCGCCCAGCGCGCTGTGGTTGCGCGATCAGACCAAATTCAGCTCCCTGCGCACTGAGGTCCACTTAAATTTTGGAAAGTACATCAGGAGTTTAAAAATATTTTCTAAATTTCAGCGACGGCACTGTCACAATAATGCGACAAGCGCGGTGCAGTTGCGCAGTCGGCAGCGCGCTACGGTTGCGCGTTCGGCGTTGCGCTGCAGTCGCGCGATCGGACAAAAATTCGCAAATGAAAAAATGCAGGGTTTTTTTTTATTCTTGGAATGGATTAAATTTGTTTTCTATTATTTGTAATGGGAAAAATAGATTAGGAATTTGAACGATTCGCTTCTCGAACTTCTTTCTGGAACGGATTGTGATCGAAAACCGAGGTTTGACTGTAATTCCTTACGTCATCTGGAACATTCATATATTCATGGGAAAAAAGAGGCACCAGACCCTTGAAAACCAAAATTTACTATTATATTGGAAATTGGTGTAGTGTTCAATTTCTCGAATGATCCATAGGATAATCGGCTCCATAAAGATTCATTAATGACAGCCCTAGTTATTTTTGTAATTACAGGTGGGGGCCTGTATAGTGAACCAGGAGAAGAAGATTGTTGGCATTGGCTACAATGGAATGCCTAACGGCTGTGATGATGATCAGCTGCCTTGGGCTCGGTCGGCGGCTGATCGTTTGGACACTAAATATCCCTATGGTAATGTGTTACTTGAACAAAAATGGACTTGTCATAACAGCATCAATTATTACATGACTTTATTCCAAGTGCTCACTCATGAGTGGACGCTCTGGACTATAGTCCCTCGCATGGCCGATGTCACAATGACGTCAGGGTGCTAGCTGGAGCAGGGATCGCACGGCGTTTGCTACGTTGCCAATGACGATTTGAAAATGAATTTGGCGAGATAAATATTTCCCAAGTTCGCTACTCAGGTGAAGAGCTGATTTGTTTGATAAAACTCTCCTTGTGGAAATGGTCTCAAAAGCTGTCGTATTGAAATGAAAATGTCCGTTTGCGAATCAAATAATCCCACATTTCTAAATGAGGCCAGTGATGCATATGATTGACGATTGTATCATCACAATATGGCTTTCAATCCAATAGTATCATTTATAGTATATTCCACATTGCAGTGAGGCTAGCAATGTATCGGCATTGCTACTAACATAATATTGATAAGCACACTGCACCAACAATGTCTCAGCACCTGAGCTGCGTCAAACAACAAACAAAGCTTAGTTTTCCGTATCGGTGCCCACAAAAAAAGAAGCAAGATGACACAGCGAAACAAGCTTTTAACCGGGACTCAACTTGTCAAATAAAATCAGAGTGGTTCGACAAATTCCCAGGGATATGACATGGCATGGAGAAAGGAATGTTTTTTGTAAAGCGTTTTTGAAAAGATGCCATGGGTTTTTGAGTTAGTTTTATATTACATTACTAAACAAAAACAGCATGATCACACTTTAAGCTGGGTCTCCATAACATGGCTCATAGTGGTTTAAGAAGTTCACCACCCAAAAAGGCGTAATAGTTAACTCTAGTTAGTTGTAGTTAACTCTCCTATCTGTCTGACTTTTTTTTTCATTGTTTTGAAAAAAATATCTCTCATATTTAAAATTACATCATAGTCACATACAGTACCAATTCAACATTGAAGACAAACTCAAAAGTGCTTCTTAATCAGCCAGACTCAGAACAGACACAGGTGCATTAATCACCGCGTTGTGTCCCACAGTGTGCCATGCAGAGCTAAATGCCATCATGAACAAGAACAGTGCTGATGTGAAGGGCTGTACCATCTATGTTGCACTGTTCCCCTGTAATGAATGTGCTAAACTCATCATCCAAGCAGGTTGGTAATGGTGTAATTTCTATTGGCTGATTGATGATGATTTTTTTTGTTAGTGATGGATTTATGTTGAAATGCTAAGAAAAATGCTGATTTATTTGGGGGGAAGGGGGGGTGGGGGGGGTTAAGTAATGGTTAGTGGCTTTATGAAACTGCTCTGAGAACTATTTTTACTCCCATCGTTAAATAGTGTAACAACAGTATTAAAAATGCTCTTTGCATGTCTAATAACATAGTTGTACAGTACCTTGAGATACGAGTTTAATTTGTTCCATGACTATCATTCAAACGGCCTTCCCTATTGAAATGAATAGAAATGCAATTTATCTGTCCCAGCCCCCCCCCCCCCAAAAAAAAATATTTATTTTTGTTATGTCATTACTAAAGGGTTAGGGACTATTTACTCTTATTTATTTTCTTATTTGTTTAATTAAATAAGAATGCTTCTGAAAGTCAATATGACTTAAACATTTTTACAAGTATTTAAAAATACAAAAAAAGTGTTTGATAAACAATAAAGTGTATAAAACTACAATAAAGGTGAATAAAAGTCTCGTGTGAATATTGTAACAATATATTTACTCTGGTTTATTTTTTAAATAAGTGTTTCTGAAAATCTGTTTGACTTAAAAATGTTTACAAAAGTGTTCAAAAATACCAAAAAGCATTTAAAAGTACAAATACAATACAGTGTTCAAAAATACAATAAAGTTTCATAAAAGTCTTTTGTGGATATTGTAACAATATATTTTCTCATTATTGCGGATTTTCACCTATCTTGGGTGGTCGTGGAACCAATTATCTGCGATAAACAAGGGATTATTGTAGACCCGAGACGAGGTTCGTTCCTGCCTGGATGGAGGAAATCACACATTTGTTTTCCGTCTTTTTACTTGCATGGAGCGTTTGATGACTTAAAGGACGGAAGGGGGTCTCCACATACATACGTATGTCTGGGTAGTCAAGCAATGAGAGTAATAATAACAAGACCAGACTTGCTCTGGAGAGTCAATGCCAGTAATTAACATGAATATTACAACCTAAAGATCAATTACTAGAGCCCTCACTGGTAGAAGAGTGAAAAAACAGTCAAAAGTCTAAAGTCAGACATGTTGATTGCATTCTTCTACAAGGGAGGGACATCCTCTTATGCAAGGCTACCAAACAGCATGTTTAGGGATCCTGCAGTGTTGGCTTGATTCAGTGCACAAGATGAAGTAAGAGTTGAGGGAGGACATTTTGTCACCTCCACATTATGACAATTCCCTAAGCATCTGCTTGTTCCTGGCTGTGAACAACATTGCCATGTTGGCACAACCTACCACCCAAGCTGGCTCAGCGTGAATCCCCCCCCCCCCCCAAAAACGCAGAGGGCAGGAAGGGCCCCAAAATGAACATGAAGTGCCCCAACATGAACAAGAAGTGAACCAGAAGTGCCCCAATTCTAACAGGAAGTTAACCAGAAGTGCCCCCAATCAAACCGGAAGTGACCTCATATAAACCAGAAGTGACCTAATATAAACCGGAAATGACCCAAGACAAACCGGAAGTGACCCAAATAAATCAGAGTTGACCTTAATTCTACCAGAAGTGCCCTCAATAAAACCAGAAGTGCTAAAGTAAACATTTGCTCTAACTTTTACAATTTGGTCCGATTTAACCTGTTTCAACTGTAGAATTCCCAAGTGAAACTTTCAAACCCGTAGTTTTCGTTTCGTTACAAATTTAAAAATAAATTGGCGCAATTTCTTTTTTAAATTCCCATTCATTCTCTATGGGGCATTTAACATTTAATGTAACTTCTACATTTTTCAACCGGTTCAACCCATTTCAACTTTAAACTCTTCATATTTTTCTTTCTTATTCCACAACTTCACACTTACGAGAAATTCCACATTTTCAATTTTGAAATTCCCGCCAATTTTTCCAAAATTTCGTTTTCCCTTCTAATTTCTACATTTTTTAACCTATTCAACCCGTTCCAACTTTCAAATGTTTCTTTTCCCTACCTTTTCCAGAACTACTCACTTGACAAAAATTCCACATTTTCAATTTTGAAATTTACGCCACATTGTCCCCAATTTTGTTTCTCACCTCTTATTTGCACATGTTTCAACTGATTCAACCCATTCCAACTTTCAACTGTTCATCATTTTCCTACCTATTCCACAACTTCCCACTTACCAAAAATTCAAAATTTTCAATTTTGAAATTCACCCCAAATTCTCCAAAATGTTTTACACTTCTCATTTCTACATTTCTCAAGTAATTCAACTCGTTTCAACATCATTCTGCAGCATTCCCTAAGAATGTATTCAGTTTCTTCGCCTTCACATGCAATTTCTCCAGACATTACATTTTCTAGTTGTTGTGTATCGTTGCTTTGTCGCACTGACCTTCTGTCCAGGCATTAAGGCAGTGGTCTATCTTTCTGACAAATACCATGACACACCTGAGATGACTGCCTCAAGACGACTACTCAATATGGCATGTGTACAGTTTCAGTGAGTAACCATTTCTTGTGTGTGACTTTATAGTATACAGCTTTGGTGGTCCCAACTTGTAAAACATTTTTTCCATAACACCAACCCCCCGTTTACGGTTGAGAGATGGTCTTCATAGTAGTAAACTAATGAACATAGAGACATAGTGGTGCTTTAACTGCCACCGGTGGCTACAAAATGGGGCACGTTCATATGTACAAAAAAGGCGTCCATACCTATACCCCAACATGTACAGGGAGTGAGTTATGAGTATTTGAAAGTACAATTTTTGCCCATTTTTGCATATTTACAGAGGTCATATTTGAATGAACTCTATCATATTTTATCAAATTTTGGGTGTTTCATCTGGTTAACATGTTAAGGCTGAAAAGTCATTGAAAACGTTATTTCGTGACAATGTGCTCTTTACGAAGAACAATCATGGTGTTTTTGAGGGTCTGGACCAAGGCGAAAACTCGTGAGACTTGGCACAAACATCACACCTGGCATAACAATCAATATTTCAGCGATTTCTTATGCAGGTTTCAGAAATTGGCTCTACAGTGCCCTCTACAAATTGTTAATGAGCCATTCCTGGTTCTATGTTTCACCTGGATCTGTGAAAATTGTGTGATTTATGTAACAGTTCAAGACTTACAAAAAAAGGCTCACCTTATGCTAACAGGAAGACTGCCATTTTGACTTTTTTTTAACTGGGCAGCATTTTTGGTCTTTTATAGTAGTCATATTTTAAGATTTTGTTTCTTTAAAGAAAACAGTGCTACAGTTAGGCTAGTAATTCTTGACATTTGTTTGTTTTTGTGTAAATCTATGTATTTACATCCTCCTGTCTTCTTGTTAGGCAATTCAAGCCGAAGAGGACCAAGATTACCATTGATTTTAATTCCATAAACCTCCCAACAGCGCTGGACAACTCAGCAACGTGACGATCCAAATTTCTGATCAAGGCCAGCCAAAAAGCCAGAACATGGAAGAGAAAGTGTTGCATTTGTTATGTATATACTTTTTGAGCCCTGTGTCTTTGTTTTTGTTTTTTTGACAAGATACAGATTACTTGCTTTTGCCATCTAGGTAACAAGAAGAGTTTTATAGATATTGTTTTCACATTTTTAATTGAAAATTAAATTGAGTTCCACCTACAAGTCTACATGTTTTAAGTTTAAAAATCATTCATCTTTTTTTTTTTGATCTAAAGACATTCCCCAACTATGGCAAAGGAGAAATATTGTTAAGTTCTTGGCCATTTCACTTACAGTGGGGCAAAAAAATGTTTCGTCAGTCACCAATTGTGCAAGTTCTCCCACTTACAAGATGAGAAATAGCCGTAATTTTCATCATAGGTACACTTCAACTATGAGACAAAATAAAATGTAAAAAATGTATTATGGAAGCTGACCTGGGGAATCACACTCCTCAGCCTCCCCGGTAAGGTCTATTCATGGGGTGCTGGAGAGGAGGGTCCGTCGGGAGGTCAAACCTCGGATTCAGGAGGAACAGTGTGGCTTTCGTCCTGGCCATGGAACAGTGGACCAGCTCTACACCCTCGGCAGGATCCTCGAGGGTGCATGGGAGTTCGCCCAACCAGTCCACATTTGTTTTGTGGACTTGGAGAAGGCGTTCGACCATGTCCCTCGGGAGGTTCTGTGGAGGGTGCTTCGGGAGTACGGGGTGCCGAGCCAACTGATAAGGGTGGTTCGGTCCCTGTATCACCGACGCCAGAGTCTCGTCTGCATTTCCGGCAGTAAGTCGGATCCGTTACCAGTGAGGGTTGGACTCCGACAAGGCTGCCCTTTGTCACCGATTCTGTTCATAATTTTTATGGACAGAATTTTTAGGCGCAGCCTAGGCGTTGAGGGGGTCCGGTTTGGGGACCTCAGCATCGCGTCTCTGCTTTTTGCAGATGACGTGGTGCTGTTGGCTTCTTCAGGCCGTGATCTCCAGCTCTCGCTGGAACGGTTCGCAGCCGAGTGTGAAGCGGTCAGGATGAGGGTCAGCACCTCCAAATCCGAGTCCATGGTCCTCGATTGGAAAAGGGTGGAATGCCCTCTCCGGATCGGGGATGAGATCCTGCCCCAAGTGGAGGAGTTCAAGTATCTTGGAGTCTTGTTCACGAGTGAGGGGAGGATGGAGCGCAAGATCGACAGGCGGATCGGTGCAGCGTCGGCAATAATGCAGACCCTGTACCGGTCCGTTGTGGTGAAGAGAGAGCTGAGCCAAAAGGCAAAGCTCTCAATTTACCGGTCAATTTACACTCCTACCCTCACCTATGGTCACAAGCTATGGGTCGTGACCGAAAGAACGAGATCCCGGATACAAGCGGTTTTCTCCGCAGGATGTCCGGGCTCTCCCTTAGAGATAGGGTGAGAAGCTCGGTCATCCGGGAGAGACTCGCAGTAGAGTCGCTATTCTTCCACGTTGAGAGGAGCCAGATGAGGTGGCTCAGGCATCTTATCAGGATGCCTCCTGGACGCCTACCTGGGGAGGTGTTCGGGCATGTCCCACCGGTAGGAGACCCCGGGGACGACCCAGGACGCGCTGGAGAGACTATGTCTCTCAGCTGGCCTGGGAACGCTTTGGGATCCCCCGGGATGAGCTGGATGAAGTGGCTGGGGAGAGGGAAGTCTGGGAGTCCCTCCTAAAGCTGCTGCCCCCGCGACCCGACCCCGGATAAGCGGAAGAAGATGGATGGATGGATGGATGGAAGCTGACCTCAAAGTATGCTTTAAAACGGGATTATTCCATTTTAATCTCTCAGACTGTCCTGTCAACATTGTGAACATATTTTTTCCATGGTACAAAAGGATGTGTCCAAGTTTGTGTGTTTCTTGGCTACAGGACTCCCAAACATTTGTTTTGAATGAGTTGAATCACTGACATTTTGATTTCACAGCAATTATGGCCCATACCCCACTTGCTTTGGTACTGTCACAGTTTTAGAACTTGGAAGAAATGGAGTCGAAAACAAAAAGTGCTGCCTCGCTACAAAAACAGATATGCTCAATCCTTATTGAATAAAGTACATAAGCAGACAAGTATATTCACATATCAAATTAATAAAAGAAGCATTTTAAGCATATAATTATACCTACACACTAAATAAAGAAGACATAACTAGACATTTTTGATATGTAGTAATGACAAAGGTTTTTATAACTTTATGATCTGATATGTATTTCTGTGCACTTAAAAATTGATAAATTGCCTGAATACCTTAATGACCTTTAATGAACTGTTTAATCCACCCCTGATGTTTTTCTAAATCACGGACACTGCCAAAGGCGTCTAAGAATGTTCAGTACTCGATTATATCTTATGTTTTGATTAATGCTTGATATGTTGCCTAATGCTAGACGCCAGCTTTGGATTATTACAGAATGTTCCGGACAGAGGAAAATGTTTTGCCTAACAATGACGTGTTATGGGTGGAAGAAGAAGAAGAAGAGGAGCCAAACTGTGGAAATGATTTTTTTTCTTTTTTATAAAAAATTGTTGAAACATGCCAATGACTACAAAGTAGGATTGTCGCAAGAACTGATACTTCCGGTACCAACACGCAAAAAATACGTCCATACCTACTTTTTTGTGGTACCGTCTGAACCAAATGTTTAACTTTTCACTCGGGGAACTGTGTCGATTTTTGCCAGAACTGAAGGGGGCAGTATATGCATGCGAGCAGCACGGAGCAGCAGTCAGCGGCGCTGAAGAAGATTTTCTCTCATTCGTAACAATGGCTTCAGCAAGTGGGAGTGGAAGTCCAACACGCCGGCTTGTTGAGAAGCCAAGTCAATCAAAGAGTCGTGTGTGGAAATATTTTGCAATGGTGGGGGAAGATGCCGGTCCGACCCGGCAGACCCAAACGTACTGGGAACGTCTGGCAGAATCCCCTGTCAGGAAGAGCTTCAACTCCCACCTCCGGTAGAGCTTTTCCCACGTCCCGGAGGAGGCGGGGGACATTGAGTCCAAGTGGACCATGTTCCGTGCCTCCATTGTTGAGGCAGCCGACCGGAGCAGTGGCCGTAAGGTGGTCGGTGCCTGTCGTAGCATTAACCCCCAAACCCACTGGTGGACACCGGCGGTAAGGGATGCTGTCAAGCTGAAGACGGAGTCCTATCGGGCTGTTTTGACCTGTGGGACTCCGGAGGCAGCCGACGTACCGGTACCGGATGGCCAAGCGTAACGCGGCTTCAGCTGTTGCTGAGGCAAAAACCCGTGAGTGGGAGCAGTTTGGCGAGGCCATGGAGAATGAATTCCGGACGGCTTTGAGGAAATTCTGGTCCACCAGCCGACGTCTCGGGAGGGGCAACCAGTGCACCGTCAACAATGTTTACAGTGGGGACGGCGTGCTGCTGACCTCGACTCGGGACGTCGTGAGTCGGTGGGCAGAATACTTCGAAGACCTCAATTCCACCGACTGGAGACTCTGTGGTGGACTCTCCAATCTCCGGGGTCGAAGTTACTGAGGTAGTTAAAAAACTCATCGGGGCTAAGGCCCCAGGGGTGGGTGAGATCCGCCGGAGTTTTTAAAGGCTCTGGATGTTGTGGGGCTGACATGACTCTACAGCATTGCGTGGACATCGGGGATGGTGCCTCTGGATTGGCAGACTGGGGTGGTAGTCCCCCTATTTTAAGAAGGGGGACCAGAGGGTGTGTTCCAACTACAGAGGAATCACACTCCTCAGCCTCCCTGGTAAGGTCTATTCAGGGGTGCTGGAGAGGAGGGTCCGTCGGGAGGTCAAATCTCGGATTCAGGAGGAGCAGTGTGGTTTTCGTCCTGGCCGTGGAACAATGGACCAGCTCTATACCCTCGGCAGGATCATCAAGGGGGCATGGCAGTTTGCTTAACCAGTCCACAGGTGTATTGTGGACTTGGAAAATGCGTTCGATCATGTCCCACGGGAAGTTCTGTTGCGGGTGTTTCGGGAGTACGGGGTGCCGAACCAACTGATAAGGGTGGTTCGGTCCCTGTATCGTCGATGCCAGAGTTTGGTCCGCATTTCCGGCAGTAAGTTGGATTTGTTCCCAGTGAGGGTTGGACTCTGCCAAGGCTGCCCTTTGTCGCCAATTCTGTTCGTAACTTTTATGGACAGAATTTTGAGGCGCAGCGGAGGTGTTGAGGGTGTCAAGTTGGGGGACCTCAGCATTGCATCTCTGCTTTTTGCAGACGACGTGTTGCTGTTGGCTTCTTCAAGCCGTGATCTCCAGCTCTCACTGGAGCGGTACGCAGCAGAGTGTGAAGCGGTCGGAATGAGGGTCAGAACCTCCAAATCTGAGTCCATCGTACTCAGTCTGAAAAGGATGGAATGCCCTCTCCAGATCGGGGATGAGATTCTGCCACAAGTGGAGGAGTTTAAGCATCTTGGGGTCTTGTTCACGAGCGAGGGCAGGATGGAGCGTGAGATTGACAGGCAGATCGGTGCAGGGTAGGCTGTAATGTGGACTCTGTACCGGCCCGTCGTGGTGAAGAAAGAGCTGAGCCAAAAAGCAAAGCGCTCAATTAACCGGTCGATCTACGCTCCTACTTTCACCTATGGTCACGAGCTATGGGTCGTGACCAAAAGAACAAGATCCCAGATACAAGCGGCCAAAATGAGTTTCCTCCGCAGGGTGTCCGGGCTCTCCCTTAGGGATAGGGTGAGAAGCTCGGTCATTGGGGAGAGACTCGGAGTAGAGCCGCTGCTCCTCCACATTGAGAGGAGCCAGATGAAGTGGCTCAGACATCTCACCAGGATGCCTCCTGGACGCCTCCCTGGGGAGGTGTTCGAGGCATGTCCCACCGGCAGGAGACTCCTTGGACGACCCAGGATGCGCTGGAGATACTATGTTTCTCAGCTGGCCTGGGAACGCCTTGGGATCCCCCGGGATGAGCAAGACGAAGTGGCTGAAGCTTGTTGTAAGCCTCCAATTATATCAATGGAAGCAAATGCATGCAAGAGTAAATGGGGTCAGTTAGTGTTTTCTTTTTTCTAACAATTTTATTTAATTTTTACATTTTACATACATACCTGCAATTGGCTGGCAACCGGTTCAGGGTGTCCCCCGCCTACTGCCGATGACTGCTGGGATAAACTCAAGCACGCCGTGGGGACAAGTGGATGGATGGATGGATGGATGGATGGATGGATGGATGGATGGATGGATGGATGGATGGATGGATGGATGGATGGATGGATGGATTTTACATAGTCAAAAGGTTCAGGTTAGTGCCCTCTCTTTGTCTTGCCCTGTTGTGCGACATTTGCATGTTCTACATGTTTTCCCCAGGTACTCCGGCTTCTTCCCACATAAAAAAAGCAAACAAAAAGCATTTTATGTTCAATGAAGACTATAAATGCAAACTAGTGTTTTGTTTCGGAAACCACCTCTCACCTCAAGTCAGCAAAAATTGCCTCCAACTCAGCCACTATACATTGAGTACAAGCAAAATGTATGGATGGATATTTTAATTCACAACAAGGTCTTTTAACATGGGCACAGGTCTAGAACAAATAACACAATCCGACATGAGCGAGCATTTCATGTCGGTAAAATTCCCATCTTTTCACCTAAGCATTTGGACAGCATGTTTAAGCAAAACATGATAATATTTCAACAAATGTGATTGACGTTCCTGGTTGCAATTGTTTCAGAAAAGACAGGGCCAACAATAGATTGGGAGGTGTGGAGGAATATGAAAAGGCATGTACAAACCGGATTCGGTTGAAGTTGGGAAATTGTGTAAAATGTAAATAAAACCAAAATACAGTGATTTGAAAATCCTTTTCAACCTATATTCAATTGAATACACTACAAAGAAAACATATTTAATGCTCAAACTTATAAACTTTATTTTATTTTTCAAATAATAATTAACTTTTCATGGCTGCAACACGTCCAGTAGAAGTTGGGAAAGGGCATGTTTACCACTTGGTTACATCACCTTTCCTTTTAATAACACTTGTTGGATTTTGTCCATAATTTAGGGAGCACGCTATCTGCGCCTCATGGCAAAAGCCATTGCCATTCACCTGTTATCCAATTTACTCACTGCGTGCTTGTTTGATTTCTTCAGATTTAGGAAAATGCTAAGACACTGAAGCAGAAATTAGACTTACACAGGTTGGTTGAGCTCAGTCACAATTCTTGTTAAGAAAGCTCTGTTCTCAGGAAAGTACAATACAGCGCGGGGCCTTTCGTGCGACCATGCTCAAGAGCAGAAAGTCTCCATTCAGAAAAGGCAATGTTCAAGGTTCTTTGGTCAGCTTATTTTCAGTTGCACATGCCAGTGTGGGCCGAGTTTGATGGGTGATAAATCAGGGGGTGTGGCAAGTTCGCAGGAGAGTTTGATTCCATGGGAGTGGGTGCTGGTTCGGTGAGAGCTGGTTCAGTGGGGTTGGGTGCTGATTATGGGCGATTCGATGTGTGTGGGCGCTGTTTTCCTTTCCATCTTTCAGCCTTGCCGATCATCTTTGGCCGGGTTTTTGGCAATCTCCCTGTGGCACCTCTACCGGTTTTATCTCCAAGTGTCCTTCCTGTAAACCATTCTTGCACATACATCCACTTCGCCCACTGTCGCACACCGCCCATTCATCATTCTTTCAATTTTTTCCTTTTGTACGGAATTATGTGAGCTTTTGGCTGTGACATCATCACTTTATTAATGTTCCCTGACTATGCAAAGTTTGTACTCACCACTTACCATGTTTTTGTTTGTTTGTTCTTTTGATACTCCATGTACTTGCTTACGTCATCATACTCTTAGTTTAAGCTATTCAGGCAATATATCAAAAAACATTTATTTCAAAGTGCTCAGAAATACATATCAGATCATAAAGTTATAAAAATCTTTGTCATTACCCCCTATCAAAAATGTCTAGTTATTCTTCTTTATTGATTTGGTGTGTAGGTATAATTATATGCTTAAAATGTTTCTTTTATTGATTCAATATGTGAATATACTTGTCTGCTTATGTACTTTATTCAATGACGTTTGAGCATATCTGTTTTTGTAGCTAGGCAGGACTTTTTGTATTTCGACCCCATTCCTTCACACTCAAACGTTTTGGAAGAGAGGAGACTAATTCTCTTAGCTTCTCATGTGGAATTCTTTCCCATTCTTGCTTGATGAACTGCTTCAGTTGTTCAACAGTCTGGGGTCTTCCCTGTCGTGTTTTACGCTACATAATGCGCCACACATTTTCAATGGGAGACAGGTCTGGACTGCAAGCGGGCCAGAAGAGAACGTGGACTCTTTTACTTCAAAGCCACGCTGTTGTAACACAAGAATGTGGCTTGGCATTATCTTGCTGAAATATGCAGCGGCGTCCATGAAAAAGACGTCGCTTGGATGGCAGCATATGTTGCTCCAAAATCTGTATGTACCTTTCAGCATTTATGTTGTCTTCACAGAAATGTAAGTCACCCATGCCATGGTAATTAATGCACCCCCATACCATCACAGATGCTGGCTTTTGAACTTTGCGTTTTTAACAGTCCGCTTCCTCTTTGGTCCGGAGGACATGACATCCAGTGTTTCCAAAAACAATTGGAAAAGTGGACTCATCAGACCACAAAACACTTTTCCATTGTGCATCAGTCCATTTTACATGAGCTCGGACCCAGAGAACCCGGTAGCGTTTCTGGATATTGTTCATAAACGGCTTTTGCTATGCATGGTACAGTTTTAACCCGCACTTACTGATGTAGTGACAAACTGTATTTTCTGACAGTGGTTTTCTGAAGTTTTCCTGAGCCCATTTGGTGATATCCTTTACACACTCATGTCGGTTTTTAAGCCAGTGCCGCCTGAAGGATCGAAGGTCACGGTCATTCAGTCTTGGTTTCCGGCCGTGGCACTTACGTGCAGTGATTTCACCAGATTGTCTGAGCCTTTCGATGATGTTATGGACCGTAGATTTCGTTTCGATTCGTTTATTTCAAACGTGGGAAAAGAAAACAAGATTACTGCACACAAATGAAAAGACAAAAATGAAAAGACAAAATATATGCATGTATACATACTGTCAGGACTTGTCCCCGATCGTGTCATAGTTCTGTTCGTGTGTCTGTGTGCTCGCCCCTCCCTTCCTGTGTGCCCATGATCAGTGTGATTATTCCCACCTGCCTCTCGTTACCTGTCGTGTCTATAAGTCCTGTCTGCCCCTCACTCCCTGTCGGATCGTCGATGTCGTCCCATTTGCTGTCCTTGTGGTTCCTGTCTGTTTCGAGTCTGTTTCTGTTTGCAATCCTTGTCGGTCAGTCTGTCATGTTATTAGTTTGCCAGTTCTCGTCTGTTTCCCTCGATGCCTCGTTCCACTTCCCTTTTCCCTCAATAAACCCTGGTCCAAGCTGCACTTGGTCACCCTGCTCCATGTTCCATCCGATCCGTGACACATACACCTACATACATACATACATAGTACACACATACATATATATATACTATATATACATATATATACACATATATGTCCATATACATACATATATACGTACATACACATACACACACAAACTAAAAAAAGTAGCAATCAAGATATAACCAAAAAAAGAAACCATAAATTACATTCACATGCCTGAAATGGAGTGGGAAGATCCATCCATCCATCCATCCATCCATCCATCCATCCATCCATCCATCCATCCATCCATCCATCCATCCATCCATCCATCCATCTTCTTCCGCTTATCCGGGGTCGGGTCGCGGGGGCAGCAGCTTTAGGAGGGTCTCCCAGACTTCCCTCTCCCCAGCCACTTCATCCAGCTCATCCCGGGGGATCCCAAGGTGTTCCTAGGCCAGCCGAGAGACATAGTCTCTCCAGCGCGTCCTGGGTCGTCCCCGGGGTCTCCTACCGGTGGGACATGCCCGGAACACCTCCCCAGGGAGGCGTCCAGGAGGCATCCTGGTGAGATGCCTGAGCCACTTCATCTGGCTCCTCTCAATGTGGTGGAGCAGCGGCTCGTGCCTTTCTTAGATCTATGAATATCCCAACTGTATATTGTTTTAGGTCTATTGCGTTAGTAATTTCCTCCACTGAGTCAATTAGTGCCAGTGATGTTGCTCTGTTGCATCTAAATCCATATCGACTTTCAGTGAGTAATTTATATTTATCTATGAATTTGTCCAGTCAGTTATTGAAACGTTTTTCCAGCATTTTAGAGAATTGCGATAGTAATGATACAGGTCTGTAGTTTGTGAAGTGGTGTTTGTTCCCAGTTTTATACAAAGGTATGATTTTTCCTATTTTCATTTTATCTGGAAATATACCGGTCTGAAATGATAGGTTACAGATGCATGTTAATGGTTTAGAAATCCCCTCAATCACTCATTTTACAACAGTCATATCAATATCATCAGTCTTTAGAGGTCTTGTTTGTGCATTGGGAAACCGCCTTTGTAATTTCTTTCTCATCCGCTGCAGTAAGGAACATTGAACTCAAATTCCTGTCTATTAAACTATCACACTGCTCCTCAGATGTTACTGGATCTGGGATTTGTTTGGCCGGATCAGGTCCCACACTTACAAAGAATTTATTAAAGTTGTTAGCCACTTCTTGAATATCATGCTTCTCAGTGTTATTGATAATAAAATATTTAGGATAATTAATTTTTTTAGAGCCATCTTTTATTACAGTATTCATTATATTCCATATTTCTTTGGTGTTATTTTTATTATCATTTAATATTTTATTATAGTATTATTTCCTAGCAGCTCTTTTAATATTAGTCAGTTTGTTCTTATATTGTTTGTATTTATTTTCTGACTCTTTAGTTCTTTGACTTATAAATGCTCTGTAAAGTGTATATATATATTTTTTTACAGGCATTTTGTAAACCCTTTGTGATCCAGGGATGACCTACATAATTTAGTTTCCTATTACTTACTTTTACAGGACAGTATTTGTCATATAACCTTTTCAACATTTTTAAGAATTCCTCATATGCACAGTTAATGTTATTTTTATTGTATGTAGTATCCCAGTTTTGTGACATTAACCCCTTTTTAAATGCGTTTATTGTTTCTTCTATTTTAAGTCTTCTGTAATCCTGTTTTTTTGGCCGGTTGAGTAATTTTATAGTTGTCATCAAAAACCATAAAAACTGGCAAATGGTTACTGATTTCGCTGACTGATAACCCACTTATTGTGCTGTTTATAATGTCATTTGTGAATATATTATCAATAAGAGTGGCACAGTGAGAAGTTATTCCGGTTGGTCTAGTGATTTTTGGATACAAGTTGTCAGGTCTAAGTACCATCAGACATGATTTTACACACTGAAAGAAGAGGAGAAGACAACCAGTATTTTTTTTGCTCGCAAGGAGAATTATGTAGAAGGCCCAGTTACAGTCCTCCACCAATTCTGGATTCCTCTTCCGCTATCTCCTCTTTTTATTTTGGGTTGCCCTGGTTACAAAAGGCGTTGCTACACTAAAGGGAGGGGAGATTGTGGCTTTAGCAACGCTGATTAGCTAACTAAAGGATGTTGAGTGGTGCGATGCCTTGGCCGATTCGTGACCCCAGCAATGCAGAGTCTGTCCTTAGTTGGTTGGCAGCCTCGTCCTAGGCTGCGATCTCCAAACGTGCTGTGTGCCGTGTCCCTGTAAAACAATGCTCTAGACTTTCATGCTAAGTTTCATACAATAATAATAATAATAATAATAATAATAATTAATAATAAGTAAATAATCAGATACCTCTCGTGCAAACACTCCAACAAACATTAAGTAAATGTGAGATAACTTGCATGAAGTCTACTTCAAACATTGAGTAAAAACTGTCCCGGTCAACAACAATTTATGAATAGAAACTACAAGGTTTAAAAGAGAAAGAACTTCTCTCGAACTAAACAAAGAACAAAGGTGTTCTGTTCATAACGAGTGAGGGCTTCTCGCAGATAAGGAAGGAAGGGAGTCTAAGAACGCCCTGGAGCCAGACAGAGATCTTTGTTTAAGCAAACATATGAGGCCTCCGGTTCAGGCCGACCAGCGCTTCTGCAAAAACAATTATTCCAACACAAGTTCATGCTATATATTGTGTTAAACTCTTCAGTCGGTTTGTGCTTGTTTGGATTGAGTAAATCAATGTTGAAGTCTCCACAGATGAAAACTGTTTTGTAACTTTTTGGTATGGCGCCGACGTGAGTGGCAGCCTCCCAGCAGTGTTCTCTCTTTTTCTCTTTATTTCCTTCTTTTCTCTTTTTTCTTTCTGTCTTTTTGTCCATTCGGCGATGCTGGTGCCTTCTACCGCACCTCGGTATCGCTTTGGATGTGATTTTTATTTTTTTTTTTTTCCCTGGGACCGGGATGGCTGCACACATCGGTCGAGACCGGCGTAACTCTACGACGGCTTCCTGCTTATCCGGCCGATGCTGACCGGGTCCCTTGCCTTGCAGCCGCGACCCCTGTGGGGAGTCCGCTCCCTCGTGCTCGTCAGAACCAGCGACCTTCGCCGTGCTAGCCCCGTGGTGACCATCTGCACGTGCCCCGACTGGGTGCCCAGGACGCTGCTCACATGTTTGCCTGCTTTGTGATGTTTTCACCGATTCATGACCACGGTCCATTGGGTGCCGTTGAACTGGACTACCCTTACACCTGTCTATAGACCCCGTGGAGGCTATTTTGTGTGTTTTGGGGTGTTTTCTGATATTGAGGGGTGCTGCTTGGGCACTGTTATTTTTTTTTCTTTTGTCTTTTTGCTTTGCTTTGCTTTGCTTTGATGGCTTTTATCTTTTGCACTTTCTGGCTTTCTTTGTGGCGCTGTTGTATGGCAGCCTTATGAGGGCCTATTGAGTTGCACTCATGCCATCTGTGTGTCTTTTGTATACCCGCTCTGTGGTGTGGATACTGCTGGGGCCTGAATTTCCCTGAAGGAGTTATCCCAAGGGATTAATAAAGTTGAGTCTAAGTCTAAGTCTAAGTCTAACTGATCTTTGAAAACACCTCCTCCATCCATTCTGTGAACAGTTCAATACTAGAACCTGGTGTCCGATATATGCAGCCAATGATTACAGTTGTCTTTTTTTCTTTGAGTATTTCAATGCATTCCAATATGTTGTTAACCATTGACATGTCCTTTATCACCCTGACGTTTAGTGTCTTTTCCACATAGATCGCAACTCCTCCTCCACCTTTGTTTTGTCGATCTGTGTGTATAAAGTCATATCCCTCCAGCTCAAAGTCTGCCCCTTTTACTGTGTTGATCCATGTTTCCGTTATTGCAATAATGTTGAATGGGCGAGTAAAGTGATGCAGATAATCCTTAATGTTTGTGAAGTTGGCATACAGACTCCTACTGTTAATATGTATAATGGACAGTTTGCTATCTTTATTGATTCTATTAAATTCTTCATCAGTATAGTAACTGCAGTTATTGTTGATTGAGTTGAAGAAGTTGTTATCCGGGTCTATATCATGTTCCATACCCAGTGAACTGTGGTCAGTATATTGAAATGATTGAAGTTCCAGTTTGTCGTGTTCACTAATCCTCTGAGTTATGTTACTATTGTCTTCAAGTGCAGATGCTTGACTTCTTTCGGTGTGTGTCATGGTTGTGAGTAGAGTTTACCTTACCGTCCTGCATGATGATCATTGGTATCTGTCCAGCTCCTCGGTACTTCTTACCATCAGCACTTTTGCTTCCTCCGGTGTTCCATTGAGCTTGATAAATATTTTACAGTTTGTAGTCCAGGTGTTTGAATTTTTTTCTGCTTCTTCAGGTAGCGTGCTGTTTGGGCGATATCAGCGTTGCGCTTGGTCAGGTGCTCATTGACGTAGACGTCGGTTCCTCTCAACTTTCTTCCTTGTTTTAATAGTGCAATCTTGTGTTTTCGGTTGACAAACCGCATGATGACAGTGGATTTGTCCCCGGGGCTCCTCTTGGGCAGAGGGTGGCAAGCTTCGATGTTGTCGCAGTCCAGTTGTATCCCCTTGGACTGCAGGAAGGTAGCCACCTGTTGCTCCGTGGAGCTAACATCCAGTTCATCGGGCTCACCTCCCTCGCCAGCGGCAAACGCCCGGGCGTATGACCGGGCTTTGATGTTGAGTCCCGAGATGATAACGTCGTTGATTCTGGTGTACTGGTCCAGGTCGGCAACCCTGCTTTCCAGAAAGGTGATTCTCTTATCCTTTTCCTCATTCTGGATGCAGAGGGCTTTCCAAGCGGCGGTCAAGTTTCACGCGGTGCACCAAACAAAACTTGTTTGGTTATTGTTTTATTTTTATCCAGAATATAAATAGAATAGAAATGTTCTCATCTCACGAGAGACCCCTCGACCTTTTTTTATTCTTTTAACCCAATGAATGGACAATGAAATTTAGTGGCGACCCGACTCAATTTGCTCAGTTTACCTGGGTGTAACGATTCAATCCGTAGATGTTGAAATCCCTAAATTCCTTGCAATTTTGCTTTTGAGAAATGCTCTTTAACTGTTCAACTATTTTCTCACGCAAAGTTGTAAACCTCGCCCCATCCTTTCTTGTGAATGACTGAGCATGTTTGGGGAGGCTCCTTTTATACCCAATCATGGTACCCACCTGTTCCCAATTAGCCTGATCAAATGTGGGATGTTCCAATTGGGTGTTTGATGAGCTTTTCTCAGCTTTCTCAATATTTTTTGCCACCTTTCCAAACTGTTAGGGTTTTCCAGGTTATCTTTATCATAGGATTATGTAGACTATAATGATTAACCAATCTTGTCTTGCTCTCACAACGCAGTAAAATAATGTGGTTGCATTCTCTGCTTGATTGACCAGCTGCAGAGGAAGCAATCAAAGTTGTTCTGTTTCCCACAACATCGTAAAACACCCCCTGCTCTGATCTTACCAGAGGCCGGGGGTTCACCAAACCTGTCAACTCTCAACCCCCACTCTGTTTCTCTTAATAAATATCCGCTTGCAGGAAGGAGAGTCCAAAGATCTATTCGAACATCGCTGCACGCACAGCGACGAATGGACTCTCCACCTGCAGGTGTCAAAAAGGACTTACTTGTCTCCCGTGTGGTTCTTGCAAAATATTGTTTGAGTGAGCAAATCTCTAACACAAACTTCTACTGGACGTGTTGCAGCCATGAAATTCTAAGTTAATTATTATTTGGCAAAAAACAATTAACTTTATCAGTTTGAACATTAAATATGTTGTCTTTGTAGTGTATTCAATTGAATATGGGTTGAGAAGCATTTTCAAATTGTTGTATTTTGTTTTTTTTTACATTTTACACAATTTCCCAACTTCAACCGAATCCGGTTTGTACATTCTGTCAATCGAATGCCCCCGCATAAATGTTTTCCTTTTGTCCACGTGAATTTAAATATTGTGGTAGTGTATAATCCGCCTTTGACCTGCTCCAACAGATTTTATGAGGATCTTAAGGATCTGTTCAAAACCTTTAAAGCAAACTTGGAGATTTTAACATCAACTAGAGGGAGAGTCACAGTAAAAAAACAACTCAAACAATGATCATTGAAATTTGACTACCATCAATTAATTAACGAACCTATAACAAGAAGCGAGCAAAGATTAAAATATATATATATTTAATTTTGTTTAATAAAACTGACAGGATAATAAAATCTTAAAATTTCATCTGTGGTTTATAATACCATTATATGATATTGAGAGATACAAGGTCATTTCACAAAGTATTAAAATATGAAAGGTAAAAGTTAAAAAGATCCATAAAAACAAGACAAAGCTGCCAAAGGAAAACCTTGAGGAGATTCGAAAACGCAATGAAATAAATAACTGTTGAAATGTATTTACATTTAATTTTCAAAAGTGGTAGATCAGTTTTTGAAAGAGTGTAAAATGGGACAAAAGAAAAAACTACTTCCTTGGATTTCTGCTGACATTAAAATAACAATGAAGAAAAGAGAAGTTTGAGGTCAAGTTGTGAAAGAAATACACCAATGTAATGACAATTATGATCTTAATCTGTCTAATGCAAAGTGAAATGGAAAAACGATGTGGAAAAAGTTGCATTGTTTAATAAATTCCAATGTAAACTCAGATTTTTTATGAGCTCATAGTGGCAGGAAAAACTGTCTGGTCACTGAATTTAATGACTTTCATTTCTTCTGTTAAAGCTCTAACATCACAGTTTGCATCAGACAGAACCTATTCTAAAAGTATAACTCCACCTAATGACACAGATCTATTTGACATCACATAAATTGACAAAACCACAGTTCGAAAAGCAATAATTGATTTAAACAACTCAATTGCCAAGGATATGTATAATTTAATTTAGATGTTGCGTTTAAAAATAAATACATCCTAATATCCTGTTTGAGCCCCTCACTCATATTAACAGATGGATCACCACAGGTCAGTTTCCTGTAGACTGGCTAAAGATTACTATCAAGCCAATTTTTAAATCAGAGAACACTCAAGAAGTGACCAATTAATATCAATCTTCTGCCTGTCATCTCTAAGTGTTATAAAAAAATATTACTTCTACAGTATCTGGAAAACATTTTGGATTCTCAACAATTTGGCTTTGTCACGTTCCTGCGTTACCTGACTTCCAGCCAAGCCCCAATCAAGGAATTGCCAGCACCTGCTACAGCTCGTTAGGTCCCCTTAACCTCTGTGTATTCTGCCAGTGGTTGTCAGTTCGTCTACTTACCCTGCCGGTGACACCACTGCCTTTTTGTCCCCGGAACGATCTTTGTTGCCAACTGCTTCCATAAACTGACCGACCACGCTTTGATCGCCGCCTGCCCCGACTACTTGCTCGTCCTTTGACCACGGTTCTGATCGCCACCTGCCTCGACCACCTTCCTGCCTCCGACTACGACTACGCGCTGTGCTCTGCTGCTCAGCCACGCCAGCCAGACTGCAAGTCCAGCGTTCCACTTCCCCTTTCCCTCTTTTTCAATAAAGGATCGTGCTGCACTTGGTCGCCCTGTCTCTGCTCCGTGACAGGCTTCATAGATAATCATTCAACAAAAAACAATCGTCTACTCATAGAGCAAGTGAAACAGTCGGTAGACAAAGGCAATATGCTTGGAGCAGTGTTTCTTGATTTGAAAAAGGCTTTTGATATGATAAACCTACCATCCATGCATCCATCCATCGTACCGCTTGGGGGTCGGAGGCGTGCTGCAGCCTATCCTAGCAGTGATTGGACAGTGCATGGGGGACGCCCTGAACTGGCTGCCAGCCAATCGCAGGGCACACAGAGATGAACAACCATCCGCACTCGAGTGCTCAATCAGCCTGCCATGCATGTTTTTGGGATGTGAGAGGAAACCAGAGTGCCCGGAGAAAACCCACGTAGGCACGGGGAGAACATGCAAACTCCACACAGGGAGGGCCGGAGGTGGAATTGAACCCGCACCCTCTGATCTGTGAGGCGGACGTGCTCACCAGTGCCCTACCATGCCGTCGTGACCTAAACCATAAACCATGACCTATTATTATCAAAGCTCTCATTACTCCACTTCTCCAAACGTTTGATGTCCTGGTTCCAGTCATACATGCAGAATCGTAAACAATGTGTAATTAATAATTGTAGATCCTCCTTTCAGAAATCTCAAACAGGAATTCCCCAAGGAACAACCCTGGGTCCAATTCTCTTTTGTTTATAGTACATTAATAATCTTCCTGAGACATGTCCAGAGGTCAAGTTTCAGATGTATGCTGACGACTCATGTAGATGGTAGAAACTCTTTAGTACTCAGTCAAAAATGTAAAATGTAAGAGATTGAATAAGATCTCCTCTTGGCTCCAGGAATGATTTCTCAGCGTTAATACACAGAAAGCAAAGTGCATTTTATCAATAAACACGGGAAATGTTTTAAATTGTGAAAAAAAAAATACCTAAAAACACGGGCTCATTAGAAGTTGAATCTTGGTCATTGTATGGAAAAATCAGGATGTTAGGTTTTAGCATCCACAACCCCCGTGGGGACAAAGCGGTACAGATAATGGATGGATGGATGGAGGGATTTGAGCATTTTCATACATTAACTTCTGATAAGTTAAAACTAAACAATACAACAGCAACAAAGAAACAAGTGGGAGTTTCAAAGTTTTTATTGTTTACTTTAGAAACACTGTACATGAATTACTTTCTCTGAGACTAGTATTGAACTGTTAAGTGGAATTTCTCAACCTTCAATATAAAAATGATGAATCCATAACTCATTAACTTGTCTCAATTGTCTTGGCATATGATGTAAATGCTCTGTATTAGTATGCTGTCTTTAAAATGATTCAGATTGCCTTCCCACCCTTGAAAACAAACACACACAAGAAAAACTCTCTAATAATACAAAGACCTACACTCAATAGAAAAACATACACACTTGATTCTTGATTACTTACTCAAAGTCACTGACGGCAATACACTCTCCTTTTAAAGAGAGACAAGCAAATATGTTGAGAGAAGCAACAACAGTTACTACTCACAGCAACTCCGCCCCCCCCCCAAAAAAAAAAACCAAGACAACATGTTTCTATTGCAAGCAATACTACTAACTTTGACTGATAAAAACACAAGTTCTATGCATTATAAGACGGAGTCACATTTTGCAAAATTGTAGGACTCTTGGACTTAGAAGCAGATCAGTGTTATGCAGAACCACACAGTCCATCCAAAGAGAACCATAAACACCCACAGCACTATCCTATCTCCTTAATGGAGTTGTTGATGTAGCGGGGATGCATATGAGGAGTTCATGAGAACTGATCAAACATATCATAGATGGCAATATATAAAAAAAAAAAACTTAAAATGTCAGATTTTGTTGGATTAAAATCATAGTCCATTCCTGGGGTGGTGGTGGTGATGATTGTAGTTACAGTAGTAATGGTATCTATAATAGTATGTAAACACTTTTTTCTTCATTTTTATAATCCCCCTTTTCCCCCAATGCAAATACAATACAATGTTTTGATAAAATACAAAAAAAAACATTTTTAAACAGATTTATCCTTTACTTTCCTTCATACAAATCATAGTCATTTTATGTGCTATTCTCTGTTGGAGAAAGTCCACAACAGATCTTCTTGATTGTGCCACCCAAAACAACAAGAGATCCTTATAGACATTGGCCTGTGAGGGGTCAAACAGCAATGGTGAAAGTTACATCTGACTCCACGGTTTAACGATACAGGCAACATCCACCAGGGATCCACAGACATTTGTTTTGTTCTCTGCTCAGACAGTTTAGAACTGTTGAAGTGCTTGGCAAGTCATTTAGCCATGACAGCTGTTGTCTATGCTAAACTAGTCTGTACTTCTGCTGTAATCACAGTTTGACAGCATGACACACAACATTCAGGTTAGCCCCACCTTCCAAAGATTGAGTGAGAGGGTGGAGCATGCATGCGTATGCTGTTTGTTCAAAGGCATTTCAAAGAAAGAGAAAGAAAGAGAAAAGAGAGAAAGGAAAAACCTAAGAAAGACAGACGGTCATTAGACTGAAGGTTTTCTTGTTTCTTGGAATTTAAATCAGATTGTTATTATTTCATATCAGTTATGTTGACCTGATTGTTTCATTATCTTTGTAGTGCCTTATTGTCCTCAGAGAAAAATAGATATGCAAACATGGAGGCTCTTTTGTGTCTACCTTGGACTCTGAAGACAGTTCAGTCTGTGACATCCATTTATTGTTCAAAGACAATTTGTTTTTCATCTTTTTGGAGTCTTCGGCAGTCCTCAGTGTAGAAATAAAGCCTCAGCTGATGCCCTGTTACCTCCTCCCTATTTCACTCTGACGCAAGAACTGGATGTTGTTGGCACTGTCAGATAGCTCAGGGTACTGCTCTATGGACAAGACGTAATACCCGTCATAACCCAAAACCTTCCCACCACTCAGCAGCTGCCTTTTCTCTCCCTCTGTCCACAGGCGAACTCCCTCCTCGCCATCTCTGACGCGCTGCTGTTCACGGGTCCAGGCGCTTGTCAAGGCCCTCTGCCTGGCGTGCTCCAGGACACGTGCCTTCTCCTCGTCCAGTGTTGTCCCATAACGCACGTGGAGTGCCAGGGCCCCATACTGCAGCTCCACATCAGCAAAGCGCCGTGTTCGGCCATTCATCACCGTTGTCGACTGTGACACGGTCACATTCACGCCATTTTCCAGTGATTTACGTCCCGAAGTGAGCCGAAGTGCCCCAAGATCATTCTCGGGCAGGCTTGTCTTGATGAAGTAGTGGGTGTCCCGTCCTTCCACAGTGAAATGCAGATCCTCCAGGTAAAATGCATTGTTTAAGACTGCGGCCACTTTGATGCAGTCCTCGTTGGCAATGTTGAGAGCACTGGTCACCACGCGGCCTTGGATGACAGCAAGCATCACTCCTTTCCCAATGAGAGACTTGATTGTCGCAAACCAGAGCCACGGTTTAGTGTAGGCCGTATGGCGTCGACTCAGCTGGATTTCTGGCATCCGCTCGAAAGACAGAAAGGCACGAGTCTCACGTGTCACCTCCTGCTGGATGCCTGAGATAGACTGCCAAAAATGAGATGTACAGTACAAGTTAAGTTTAACTTTACTTGAAACGCATATATACACGTTAATAAAAATAGATTCATAAAAGCAATGACTAAGTTACAATGAAGAAGCAAACTTTTTTTTTTACAAAAAGGAAAATTCATTGTATCTCAGCTCTTGGTTGAAATAGCAAAATGAACCTAAAATAGTTAACAGGCAAACCTAATATGACCTGTAAAGGTGTGAATGCACCAGTCCAACTGTTCGTTGTTCGTTTACCTTTTTGCTCAATGAGCCAGATTTACAAATCATAGGTATTAGAATTTGTAAGGCCTGAAATATTGAACAGTTGGACTTCAAAAGTCTAAAAAAGATCCAATTCAGTTCACCGGTTTAAAGTTATGGTGCATTTCAGATTTCTGCTGAGCACAATAAATAAAGAAATCACAGCTAGTTTGAACATTTTCTTTCAAAAAGCTTGTCGGTCAGCCTAAAAAAAATAAAGCTAAATCGAATGTAGAACACCATAATAATACTGTCAGTATTAAAGTAGAAGTCAACCCGAATGATTTTTTAAAGGAATACACTGTATGTGTAAGCAACTGTAAAAACTTGGTATTCGGGGTCACATTACATTTCTGGAATAAGAGTTAAATAATAGTAAGATGGACAGATATACTTCATATTCTTGCGACTAGAGAGCAAAAATGGCACCTCCCTTACAAGAGTGAATGCCATGTTTTGAAGGTATTTTTGGGAAATAAATACTTGTAGACAAAAGTTTTAAAACACTGTTAAGTAAATATGACAATTTTTGATTGAACTGGAAGTTTTGGTTTGACTTTACCTTTAAAACTCAAATCACTTTTGTTATGTAACACTTTAGAATTTAGGAGAATGTGTGTCTTCAAAGTAGAACAAACTAATCCAGTTTCTTCATCCTTGAAAAACTAACCGTCAGTACACAACTCCACTTTTTGTTTCCTGTTGTCACTAACGCTTTCTTTCCCTGGTAAGAATTGAATCTGTGATGATCTTTTCCTTAACATTGCTTTGTTGTTTTATTATTTACAGTTTCCAGTGGACTTCAGGAGAGACCCTTCACCACTTCCACCCCTCATTATCTTCAGTAATGCTATTTCCTCGACAGACACCTTCAAGTTCCTGGGATCCACAATCTCTCGGGACCTGAAATGGACCGGCCACATAGACTCTGTCCGGAAGAAGGCCCAGCAGAGGCTGTACTTTCTGAGACAGCTCAGGAGCTGCTGAAGACCTTCTACACTGCCATCATCCAGTCTATCCTCTGCACCTCCATCACTGTCTGGTTTGGATCGGCCACCAAACAAGACAAGCACAGACTGCAATGGACAATCAGGACTGCGGAAAACAATCGGGATCAACCTCTCATCTATCCAAGACTTGTACCTGTCCAGGACCAAGTAACATATCTGCAGACCCTTCTCAGCCAGGTCACAGTCTGTTCAAACTACTCCCTTCCGGATGGCGTTACAGAGCGCTATGCACCAAAACCAGCAGACACAGACACAGCTTCTTTCCCCAGGCTGTCGCTCTGATGAACTCACACCACTCATAGAGTCTCAGAGACATCACTGGGCAATACTATCCTGTTCTCGCCACTTAAATGTTGTTAGTCACCTGACTGTTGTTTGTCACCTAAATGTTGTACAGAGGCTGAGATCAACCGGAGTCAAATTCCTTGTTTGGCATGCACAAACTTGGCTAATAAAGCTGATTCTGACTCACTTTTAAAATGAAATTCTTTCTCTCTCCCATTCTCATCAATTGTGAATAAATTAAACAAATTGTGCATGATAGATATTTCCTGTCCACGACAGCCAGGGTGAAAGCAAGGAAGTGGAGAAGAGGAAAAAACAAAAAATGAAAAATGTCATGAGGTAGGGTTGTCACAAGAACAAGAACGCACTGGGTAGTTAGGAGGGTGCGGGTTCGATTCCACCTCCGGCCCTCCCTGTGTGGAGTTTGCATGTTCTCCCCGGGCCCGCGTGGGTTTTCTCCGGGCACTCCGGTTTCCTCCCACATTCCAAAAACATGCTTGGTAGGCCAATTGAAGACTCCAAATTGTCCCTAGGTGTGAGTGTGGGTGCGAATGGTTGTCTCTGTGTGCCCTGCGATTGGCTGGCAACCGGTTCAGGGTGTCCCCCGCCTACTGCCCGATGACGGCTGGGATAGGCTCCAGCACGCCCGCGACCCCCGTGGGGACTAAGCGGTTCAGAAAATGGATGGATGGATGAAAAATGTCATGAGGTAGGGTTGTCACAAGAACCAATACTTCCGGTACCAATTCGGTACCAACACGCAAAAAATACGCTGATACATGCTTTTAGCTGTACTGTCAGAACCGAATATTTAACTTTTCACTCGCCGTTTGTATAGATGTGACTTGAAGGCTCCATGTCACTGCTGCTCCTTTTTAATGTATAAAGTTTACTATACGGTTTAAGCAGTTTTAAATAAATGAGTGATTTTAAAAGTACCGTAATTGCCGGACTATAAGCCGCGACTTTTTTCCAAAATTTTGGACCCTGCGGCTTATAGTCAGGTGCGGCTTATATAAGATTTTTTTCATGATTTTTGTGATGACTTGATCACTTTTACTCTTAACACTATTATATACAGTAAAAGCTACAAAACAAACTGACAAATAACTCGTTTTCAAATCAGACGAGTAAAAATTGGTCAAATATTTCTAAAAAAAGCTATTATTAAAAGTGAAGACAATTTGCAATTCTAGTAATGACACACGAATTTGATGCACAATTTGTCTTCGCGGGCCACATAGAATGATGTGGTGGGCCGTATCTGGCCCCCGGGCCTTGAGTTTGACACCTGTGCTCTAAACCCTTTCTCTTACTCTGCCATATCACTCAGAGATTACACAAAGCAGTGGCGCTGTTTGGACAATCTGCATTGTAATTTTACTAAGTTCATCTTGTTTTTCCTTTTTTTAATCACTTCACTGGTTTCTTTTAAATCAAACAAGTTGTTTGATAATAACTTGTTTGATATAAAAGAAACCAGTGAAGTAATCTGCATTGTATTAAAACCCAATCAATCAGCATTTAAATTCAATTCTTCTGACATTTTGCTCACCAAAAACAGGTTGTAATGAATGTGAACTTTTAATGCATTTTATTCAGAAGGTTACTTTGAACCTTAAACGGCGGCGCGGCGTACTTATGGATTTTTACAGCCTCCGGCCTCCAGGAGGCGCTCTAGCAAGAAGCAAGAACGAGACAGGCGAAGAAGAGATAATGCGCCGAAGAAGACGCGCTAGTTTTTGTTTACATTTCGCGCATCACGCGATCAAGACGGACATTACTGAAAGGAAGCCTTTATACACAAACCGTCATCATGGGGGACAAAATAAATGCATATGATGCAGCTTTTAAGCCAAAGGCAGTCGATGTTGATGACATTATCTTGTGTCCACTCTGGAGCGTACTTATGGATTTTTACGGCCTCCGCTCTCCAGGGGGCGCTCTAGCAGGAAGCAAGAGTGAGACAGACGAAGAGATAATGCGCCGAAGAAGACGTGATCGTCTCGCGCATCACGCACACACCCACGTTAACACAAAGACAGGAAGCTTTTATACATAAACCGTCATTATGGGGGATAAAATAAATGAATATGATGCCGCTTTTAAGCTATACGTGTCGCTCGCTAGTTTAATATAATGTAGCACTTCGTGCATGAATAAGATTAGCATGAACAGAACCTCTTCACACTCGAAAAAATGCATAAAACCGACGACGAAAGAGACTGAGAAAGTGTGAGGCGAAGGATATCTAACGCCATTCCAATCGGACACTAAGGAGGAAGACTTGGTTTCAGTGCACAGGAGGAAGATGAAGACGGCTCTTTTTGTACTTTTACTGGTATGTTTTTTTTAACCAGCCCTGTTCGTGCTGTGCTACCGTGTTGCTGCTGTGTAACCGCCGCCATTACCGCCGCGTCTCAGTGACTTTGCTGTGTTAATTCCGTGTTGTTGTGGTATTACTGCCGCGTCGCAGGCAGTGTTTGGAAAGAAATGTTAAGGTATGTTATTAAAGCTTTAAAAAAAACTTTCTGTGTCCAGTCTTTCTTTGCTAATAACTCGCGTGCACACTTCCGCGTTGCTGCGGTACTACTGCTGCGTCACAGGCAATGTTTAGAAAGACATGTTCAAGTATGTTATTAAAACGTTAAAAAGGCTTTCTATGTACTGTCTTTCTTTGTAAAAAACTCGTGTGCAAGTGCGGCTTATAGTCCGGTGCGGCTTATGTAAGAAAAAAAATGAAATATCCCTGAATTTTAGCTAGTGCGGCTTATAATCCGGTGCGGCTTATAGTCCGGCAATTACGGTAAGTGGATTCTGTTGTTTTATTGTTTTTTATGGTGATACTGAATTAGTATCGAGAATCGTGAAAAATTACATGTATTGGTACTGACTACTGAAATTCTGGTATCTTTGACAACCCTATTGTGAGGGGAAGAACGAGTGGTTTTTTTCCTGGATGCCTCTTCTCACCTCACCTTTGTTTTTTTTAATTTGTTTGTCTTGCTGTTGGTTATTATTATCTCTGTATGAATGGTTTTAATAATACAATATCTTGACGATATTGTAGATTAGGAATTGTCTTTGAGTTAATTGAACACAGTCCTTCACCGTTCTGATTTACATACATTTGTGTGTTTGAATTAATACTATTTGATACTAATTAGTGAATAGTCATGTTGATTTAATGTGAAATTTCACAGTTCAAATCAACAAGAAAACCATTTTTTAACCAGCTGTCAAATGTTGGTATCAGTTTATACGCGATGGGCAAGATGTTTATTTTTGGGCAAGACAATATTGTTGTTCTGAGAGCATGGTAATGTTACTCACAGGTAGGTCATCCCACAGCTGACTTTTTTTCATTTCCAACGATGGCTGTGTCAAGTCAAATTTTGGAATGGGGAATCCTGGAATCGCGTTGTGAAGATGGAATCCAAATGTGACCAACCAGATGTTGATATCTCAAGAGACAGACAGAGCAGAAAACGTTAAAACATGCTTCTTGCATTTGCAGTACAACCGAAAAAACCTCTCGAGCTGTACGTGAACTAGTTCACTGAGTTAATTGTGCTGCTTTTGTGATCTATGACAAGACGCAAATATTTTTTCTCACTTGGCCAAAAACACTGCATCTCAGCACAATTACCAAGCACAACTTGGGGTGCTTTCGTTCATACAGCTGGCTTTCTGTGATTCCAATCAATTGATGGGTTTTTTAACAGGATGCTTTTCCATCGGGTCACACAAACTAGGCGGAATGCCTATTTTCTGTAAGCAATGGCCAGAATGGGAAAAAAAGGGAAGAGCCTTGTTTGTATGGACCGATGAGAGAAAGAGCAGTCATTGCAAAAAAAAAAAAGACATCAAAAAGTGTTTTACAAATGAACAACCGAAAGAATTTGCATGCAAAAATAAATGTCGAAATTGATGCAATCTGCAAAACTCAAGAATAGGATGGTTATATGTTCTGCTTTATAGTTTTTCTGCACTGCATGTGCAAGTAAATTTTCATTTTAAATGTAAAACAAATATGTGTTACCTGTCACATATTCTTTGACTTGATGAATTTTGCTGATGGGGTTGTTGCCTTGGAACATGTAAAGATTGAAAGGCTGAGGGTCTTTACCAACTCTGGTCCATGCGCTGACATCAGGGGTTGTCCACCTACAAGATAACACATCATAATTTGACGAATCACTGCGGGTATGTAAAGTACAATCACACACTTCAAACAAAGTGAAGTACAGTGAATTTTCAACTTACCTCCCAGCGGGAATGTCATAGTCTCTGTCTCCAAAATGTAGCAAACGTGTCAGAGGATCATACAAGCCTCCGTGGAAACCAATTACCAGCACAAAGTCTGGGTTTGAATCAAAATAAATCTCGCCGTACGCCGTGTACTGCACCTACAAGGATTAATAAAGGCCTCTTGTCATTTTAAAAGTTAGTAGGATTAAACTGCACACCAACATGTTTTTTTTATTCATTGTGTGCCAAGCAAACACACATGCAAGCTGCTTTCACACTTGATTCTCTGCAAATTGGCGCATCAGAGGCAGAACAGCAGAGCTGGGATTTATTCGCCTGTCCCATTCAGACAAGTCCCACTGAAAGTTTTTTTTTTTTTGCCAAGGATATGTGTGCATTGCACAGCTAACGTAGAATAACATTGACATAATTAGATGCATGGCAATCTCAGCGTGACAGTGACAATTGCTTTCAACACAAAGGGCAGAAATGTCGGGTGTCAAGCTTCACGTTTACTTTGGCCTCAGGGCTCTTGTATTGTGTTGGAAGCCCATAAGTTCCTGCGTTGACCCCCTCACTTCACTTATGACACACAGTGTGTAGTGAAAAGGTTTGGGACATAGTGGTAACACCCCTAAACTTCCTATCCTAGAATTCACCCTGTAGTAAAAATAATAAGAGATGACACAAATACCTGTTTAAGTAAGAGTCCATTGTTGCTGAAGACAGCCAGTGGAGTGCCAGTGTTGTCACATGCAATATAAAACTCTTCTCCACTGCTGATTTCCATAGCAAAAACATGACCCTGTGCAATAAACATTTTTAATACACATTTAAAATATACTTATAGTAAAAGAAATATGACATTGTGCCAACAACAGTTTTATTATAGCCAATAAAAATGCTATAGTTGTTAAACATTTTACAACTGTAGAATTGGAGTTATGAGATGTTATTGTAGCCTAAGTGATTGAAGCTCTCCTTGTACAACAGAAACTACAATACGCTTATAGCAACAGTATCTATTTGAACAATATATTCGTTTGTTTGATTTGGAGTTTGCCTCCAAAATAAGTCTCCCCTACCTTCACTTCTAATACAAACTCTGTATAATCATTATATTTGTTTGTGGTCTCGGGAGGGGAGCTGGCTGCAAACAAACTGTCATACATTTAAAACTGAGAGCTAAATGCAATTCCAATAAGCCAAGCACTGAGATTCAAATGAGATGTTTTCGATTTCTGTTTTTCAGATTTTTTTCACCCTGTGAAGAGCAACAGGAATATGTTATATGTGTTATGTTATATATTATATGTTGTATAGAAGTAACAAATGAGCGCAAAAAACTTCCGGACAAAAATATGGAGTTAGAATTTTTTCCCATTTTAAAGGAAGGCTCCAATATTTAATTTATATATGTGAATACATTAATCCATTTAACAACCTTTGTGATGTCTGATGTCAAACTTGTTGGACAAAAGGACAATGGCTAAAAATTTGCTTTGCACAAACCCAGTCCTACCAGCTTTTTTAAGGGAGAAAAACACATAAAAACAAAAACAACAGTTACCTGCAAGTCGTAGTAAAAGGAGGTGATTTCAGAACTCGAGTGGTTATAAACATGTGTGATCCTGGTGGGGTAGTTCAGGTCAGCATAGAAAAACTGCAGATGTTGTCCTAGACTGTTCCTTGCTGCCACTCGCCTACCCAGACCATCATAACGGTACTGGATGGTCCAACTACCAGCTTTACTGTAGACCCGAACAAGAAGACCTAGCGTAATCAACAGGCAAAATAGCAAAATTGTATTATTGGTACTTGGACTTTTAGAATTATGTTTATGATGAAAACTTTATGCAATGGTATTGGATTTCAAGAAACAAAACAAACATTCTTTCAGTAAAGATTTAACATGTCTTTAATAAAAACACGGCTAATAGAAAAAATCAAACATTATGATTGAACATTTTAATTAACACAAGGATTTTCGTATTCATCTGAAAAAATACATCTGTACTCTAAGGCCTACTGTATATATGTTATATGGCTGAATGCGACAGAACAGGAAAAATAAAAATGTTGAAATCTCCCACCTGCACTCCAGTCAATACATTGACTCTCATGTATATTATATACATTGTATATTGTATATACATTTTTCCATTGCATATCCCAGCAATGGGAAAGCTGTGACCCTGAGTGTTCTTTTTGATTTTTAGACTTCATATACATGTATACTATTGCAAGGCTAAAAATAAGTGGTTTCACATTGCTGTTTGCGAGTCAAATCTCTCCTTTTGTGCCTCAAAACTCCACTGAAAAACAAAACTGATCAAAGATATTTAAGTACCGTATTTGCCGGTGTATTGGTCGACCTTTTTCGATCCAAAATCGACCGAAAAAAATCGACCTCGACTTATACACCGAGTCATAAAATTTAACTTCGTATTCATCGCTTCAAATGTGATGGTAACCAAGGCCGTTTCTCATGCATCTCATTGTGCGTTGCACTTAGAAAATTTGAACCGGGCGGCGTGCGCGAGTGCGCGGCCCGCTGGAAGTCGAATGAGGCGCCGCCACCACCTCCGCGGTGCTTATAAACAGCCGATCCGCTCGGCGGGGGCTATTTTCGGCCACTTGGCTCGTGCGCACGGCCTCCCGGATGTGCCGGGCGGGTGCGCGAGCTCGCCGGCCGCTGGAAGTCGAATGAGACGCCGCGACCACCTCCGCGGTGCTTATAAACAGCCGATCCGCTCGGCGGGGGCTATTTTCGGCCACTTGGCTCGTGCGCACGGCCTCCCGGATGTGCCGGGCGGGCGCGCGAGCTCGCCGGCCACTGGAAGTCGAATGAGGCGCCGCCACCACCTCCGCGGTGCTTATAAACAGCCGATCCGCTCGGCGGGGGCTATTTTCGGCCACTTGGCTCGTGCGCACGGCCTCCCGGATGTGCCGGGCGGGTGCGCGAGCTCGCCGGCCGCTGGAAGTCGAATGAGGCGCCGCCACCACCTCCGCGGTGCTTATAAACAGCCGATCCGCTCGGCGGGGGCTATTTTCGGCCACTTGGCTCGTGCGCACGGCCTCCCGGATGTGCCGGGCGGGTGCGCGAGCTCGCCGGCCGCTGGAAGTCGAATGAGACGCCGCGACCACCTCCGCGGTGCTTATAAACAGCCAATCCGCTCGGCGGGGGCTATTTTCGGCCACTTGGCTCGTGCGCACGGCCTCCCGGATGTGCCGGGCGGGTGTGCGAGCTCGCCGGCCGCTGGAAGTCCAATGAGGCGCCGCGATCTCCTCCGCGGTGCTTATAAAGTGCCGATCCGCTCGGCTTGGAGCTATTTCCGGCCTCCCGTTGGTGCCGGGTGGCGTGCGCGAGCTCGCCGGCCGCGATCTCCTCCGCGGTGCTTATAAACAGCCGCATGCGCACGGCCTCCCGGAATTTGAACACATTTCGTCAATAAATTTCGCATATTGAATTTTGAAGTTTAATATAATGCAACAATTGAGCTCGACTTATACAAAGGATATATCATAAAATCGTAAATTTCCGTCGAATTTTAGGGGGTCGACTTATACACCGAGTCGACCTGTACACCGGCAAATACGGTATTTGTGATATGCCGAGATAGATACAGTGGGGAGAACAAGTATTTGATACACTGCTGATTTTTCAGGTTTTCCCACTTGCAAAGCATGTAGAAGTCTGTAATTTCTATCATAGGTATATTTAGTTCTGTTTTTCTGATGTATCATATATTTATTTCATGCAATAAAATGGAAATTAATTATTTAAAAATCATACAATGTGATTTTCTGGATTTTTGTTTTAGATTCCATCACTCACAGTTGAAGAGTACCTATGATAGAAATTACAGACTTCTACATGCTTTGCAAGAGGGAAAACCTGAAAAATCAGCAGTGTATCAAATACTTGTTCTCCCCACTGTAGGAGTAAAGAAATAATTTCAAAATACATTGTTGTTTCTTTTATATTGTATTGTAGCTAATAGCTACATGTCTGACATTTTCAACTACATCATGAGCATTGTTCAAAAGCTTCCATCAAAAGTGACATAATTTATGTCAAGTTGTCATTTTAAACAATATCAATTTTGCATCAAAAGTGACATAATTTACTGAATGACACTTAATGACATCTGTCATTCATATTCATGACATGACACCTGTCATGAATATGACAGTTGCATGACAGTGTTATGAACAGAATTCAAATAAAGTGTTCCCAATTTTTCTTAGCTTTATTCTCATTGATCACAGCAGGATGCTCATTCAACATGAATTCTCATCTATCTTCATTTTTGTGGACGTCTCGCTCACTGCCCCTTTACACATCGCTGACAGCGAGACCTAAACCCCTTATCCTACTGAGCTGCAAACAACTACGAGTTTTTTCAAAGGTAACGGATGTTGCATTCTCCTCAGGGTTTGTTTGAGGTCTCAAATGTTCGGCAACTTGTCACCAAATGTTTTCCTGTACTTTTCTTATCCGAAGGAAATTTCGAGCACGAACATTGGTGAACATTTGCAACCTTGAACAAAGCCTGATTAACCCTGAAGTGAATCAGCATTTTGCTACCTTTGCTAAGAGTAGGAAATATTTTACCCTGAGTGGGATAGGGGCTTAATGCTGCTACTACTGCAACTACTAGTGCATTGTACAAAAAAAAAAAAAAAATAATGACCATAATGAAAGAGCGGAATTGCTTCAGAAGTAATCAATAGCACTGAATCATTGGCAAGCTGGTTGTTACATTATTAATCTGAATGTTAAAATCTGCAATGTTATTGAAAGTTTATTCCTTTGTAAAGAAATTCAAGAAAAGTAGTTAATTTGAGCCTCCCCCCAAAAAATTCAAATAAATTACGACGAGTCAAAGGTTGACATGACTCTCATGTCCGTGGTGAGCATGTACTGTGTCACACATCAACATAGTCAGCATTACATTAGGGTTAATGACATTTAAGGAAATTGCGTACATTATTTATAAGTTCAAGTTCAATTATTCATTAGATGTTTTTCCTACCTTTGGAGTTATATTCAAATATTTCTGCCCCTCTCTGTCTTAGAAAACCATCTTCATCCAATTTGTACTGAACATCACCCAGACGAGTGATTCGATCTCTGAGGTCGTAACGAAGAGGTGTCAACCGACCACTGTTTCCCGGATTCAACAGATGTAAATTCCCATTTAGGTCATAATTATACCTGCAAGTCCAGTTTGTATGACGATTAACAACAGAAATCTTTTTTAAATGTCATTAAAAAATCTTATATGGTGACCTTACCTCCACATCATTTTTTCATTGAGTGAGACTGTCTGCAACTGTCCATCAACATCATATTCATATCCATATTTGCTCGTGTTGGCAAATGGTCCAATCTTAATCTCACGCTTAGTGACTCGTCCCATGTTGTCATACTGAATGGTGATCCAGTACATCAGAGATCTGAAGATCTCATACTGGATCTCCTTGATGCGACCGTGCTGATCAAAGTGTTTGGTGTAGGTCATAACTGCTGTGGAGATTATCTAACAATGGAAGACAATCAGATGTTTGAATTCCCAACTTCTCATAAGACAATGTTTCAACCTCACTCTGCAGTCACGTGTGTCATGTTCACGACCAGCTAATTTTAATGCAAGACTTTCGTACTATTTCCCAAAAATTAACCAAAGCTGTCTCACCTGGTTGATGTCATAATAGATGACTCCAAACTTTCCGAATTGCTCCACTTTTCCTGATATGTCATCAAATTGATAGAGATCGATTGGCAGTGGCGTTTCATTGATTACAGCCTGCATGCTGGTGACTCTGAAACTGTTGTCGTAGGTGTAGTCAAAACGTGCATTCACCATCCCATCCTCACTGAAGCGGAATATTTGCCGGTCAACCAGTGGGCCAATTTGGCGGTACCGTATGGAACATATAAACCCTTCAGTCTGCAAGTTGACTGTCTTCAGCACACCTGCCGTCTCATCATATGTAAAACTGACGCGAGTTGAATCATACAGAATCTCTGCCATCTTGTTCTGAGAAGAAAGATAAAAGAGTGTCATATTGGTTTGTGACAACGGATACAGTCCACATCCTATCAGCTTCTGTGTAGTTTATACAAGCTGTCAAACATTCCTATACATTCACCACTGCAGCATCTACGAAAGTATATCAGATCTCCAACACCCTGGAGACTGCCTAATATTGCTTGTCTGCTTCCTGATTTCCCTGTGCACCATTGAACTCACTCTGCTGTTAAGAACCAAACAAAACAGAAACTTGGCGCATACATTCATCTTTGAGTGCTCTGTTCTCTAAACCAGAGGTCCCCAACCACCGGGCCGCGGACCGGTATCGGTCCGTGGGTCACTTGGTACCGGGCCGCCAAGCCGCACAGGTAAAAAAATATTTTTTTTTTTATCGCCGATCAATTAATTCAGGTCAAGATGCTTGTCCCGGTTATGTGACAAGTTTCCCCAGTCGAGCCCACAAAGCTAGCAAAAATGAGTGAGAATTTATTTTCAAAAATATAAAAAAAATTGGCGATTCTCTCCCAATTACATTCGTCGGTTCAGGTCAAGACGCTCGTCTCAGTCACGTGACATGTCATCTCAGTCGAGCCCGCGAAGCAAGCAAAAATGAGCAAGAAACAGATGTTTGGAAAGCTTCTTTAGAAAGGGAAAGAAGCCCAAATCTGATGACATGACAACAAAGTCGGTCATCGAACTGTGCGGTTTGGTCACCGCCCCCAATTTTTATTGTCGTAAAGACAATTTACTACAAACCTTAAAAGATTTGTCACGTGCCTGCCACCTGTCACCAGCCAGTACTCTCTGTCATTCCATCACCATGGATACCATTCAAAACCGCACCCCTTCCGTTAAGTCCATCACCCACACGTGTTCATGCTCTTTTACCAGTCCATTTTAAACACCACACTGCAGTCACTCCCTTGTCAGTTTGTCCCAGTATGCTACCCGTCCGTGCGCTTGCTCTGTGCTATAAAGTCGATCATCGAACTGCGGCCTAGGGTGTCCTGGTGCCAAGTCCACACATGGACACCCTTATGTTTGAACATGGTGTTCATTATTGACAATCCATGTCGAGCACAGAAGTCCAACAATAGAACACCGCTCGGGTTCAGAGCGGGGGGGCCGTTCCTCCCAATCACGCCCTTCCAGGTCTCACTGTCATTGCCCACGTGAGCATTGGTCACCCAGTAGAATGATATAGTCCCCAGAAGGAGCGCTCTTCAGCACTTCTTCTAAGGACCCAAAAAGGGTGGGTACTCTGAGTTGCTGTTCGGTGCATAGGCACAAACAACAGTCAGGACCCATCCCCCCACCCGAAGGCGGAGGGAGGCTACCCTCTCGATCACCGAGGTGAACTCCAATGTGCAGGCGCCCAGCCGGGGGACAATAACCTGCTCGACACCTCGCACCGTGGGCAACTCCAGAATGGAAGAGAGTCCAGACCCTCTCGAGAGGGCTTGTACCAGAGCCCAAACTATGTGTGGAGGCAAGCCTATGTCTAGTCAGAACTTTTCTGTCTCACATACCAGCTTGGGCTCCTTTCCAGCCAGAGAGGTGACATTCCATGTCCCAAGAGCCAGCTTCTGCAGCCGGGGATCGGACCGCCAAGGTCCCCGCCTTTGGCCGCCGCCCAGCTCACTTTGCACCCGACCCCTTTGGCCCCTCCTACAGGTGGCTCTAGAGGGGGGCCCCGGTGACCCGCGTCCGGGCGAGGGAAAACTAGGTCCATATATTTTATTCATCATAAGGGGTCTTCTGAGCCGTGCCTTGTCTGGCCCCTCACCTCGGACCCTTTTGCCATGGGCACCGTACCAGGGGCATGAAGCCCCAGACAACATGGCTCCTAGCATCATAGGGGCACGTAAACCCCTCCACCACGATAAGGTGACGACTCACGGAGGGGTATATTTAATATAAATGTATTATTTATTTATATAAATGTATTATTTATTCATATAAAGGCCGGTCCGCGAAAATATTTCTGACACGTAACCGGTCCGTGGCGCAAAAAAGGTTGGGGAACACTGCTCTGTACCATTGAGAATATACTATAATCAGGAATCAGACACTATTTGAAAACTATATGAAAGAAAACAATACTCCTTTTTCTATACACAATAATAAATACTTCATGTACTATACACACACACACCCACACACACGCAAACGCACACACACTCTCACACTCTCTCTCTCACACACACACACACACACACACACACACACACACACACACACACACACACACACACACACACACACACACACACACACACGCAAACGCACACACACTCACACTCTCTCACACACACACAAAAACACACACACACACACACACACACACACACACACACACACACACACACACACACACCGTACTTTCTGGACTATAAGTCCCAGTTTTTTTTTTTTATAGTTTGGCTAGGGGTGCAATTTATAATCAGGAGCGACTTATATGTGAAATTATTAACACATTACCTGATCATTTACACATTACTTTCTATAGTATAATTGATCACTTTACATGTTATTTTCACTTTAAACCGCATGAGGGTGCATTAAAAGTTAAAGTTAAAGTCCCAATGATCGTCGTCATATACACATCTGGGTGTGGTGAAATATGTCCTTTGCATTTAACCCATCCCCGTGTGATTTTCATCCATCACCTGGGGCAGAGGGGAGCAATGAGCAGCAGCGGTGCCGCGCTCGGGAATCATTTGGTGATCTAACCCCCCAATTCCAACCCTTAATGCTGAGTGCCAAGCAGGGAGGCAATGGGTCACATTTTTATCGTCTTTGGTATGACCCGGCCGGGGTTTAGACCCACAACCTTCCAGTCTCAGAGCAGACATTCTACCACTTGGCCACTGAGCTGGTGCCGTGGAATAATTGAAGCCACAACTGACAATGAGTCAGACCTCAGCGCCGCATGTATTTCCGGAGTCAACAGTGGCGTTGATTATAAGTGACACGAAGGGTGAGGATTCCGATGGATTTAATGATTTGGAGCGGCACAGATGGTTTGATAAACATGTTATTTATGTTATAGTTATTTGAATGTTACATCAGGCACGTTCTCAGTTTCTCGTTTGTGTTCATGTAACATTAGCATAGCGTATTGTTTAGCCTGTTGTTACCTATTCATGTCTGTTCTTGGTGTGGGATTTTGTCAAATAAAGTTACCCCAAAAATTTTTTTTTTTTTTTTGCATTTTCTGGCTGATGCGACTTGTACTCTAGAGCTACTTATCGTCCGGAAAATACGGTGTGTGTATGTACGTATATATATATATATATATATATATATATATATATATATATATATATATATACACACTACCGTTCAAAAGTTTGGGGTCACCCAAACAATTTTGTGTTTTCCATGAAAAGTCACACTTATTCACCACCAAACGTTGTGAAATGAATAGAAAATAGAGTCAAGACATTGACAAGGTTAGAAATAATGATTTGTATTTGAAATAAGATTTTTTTTACATCAAACTTTGCTTTCGTCAAAGAATCCTCCATTTGCAGCAATTACGGCATTGCAGACCTTTGGCATTCTAGCTGTTAATTTGTTGAGGTAATCTGGAGAAATTGCACCCTACGCTTCCAGAAGCAGCTCCCACAAGTTGGATTGGTTGGATGGGCACTTCTTGCGTACCATACGGTCAAGCTGCTCCCACAACAGCTCAATGGGGTTCAGATCTGGTGACTGCGCTGGCCACTCCATTACCGATAGAATACCAGCTGCCTGCTTCTGCTCTAAATAGTTCTCGCACAATTTGGAGGTGTGTTTGGGCTCATTGTCCTGTTGTAGGATGAAATTGGCTCCAATCAAGCGCTGTCCACTGGGTATGGCATGGCGTTGCAAAATGGAGTGATAGCCTTCCTTATTCAGAATCCCTTTTACCCTGTACAAATCTCCCACTTTACCAGCACCAAGGCAACCCCAGACCATCACATTACCTCCTCCATGCTTAACAGATGGCGTCAGGCATTCTTCCAGCATCTTTTCATTTGTTCTGCGTCTCACAAACGTTCTTCTTTGTGATCCAAACACCTCAAACTTGGATTCATCCGTCCACAACACTTTTTTCCAGTCTTCCTCTGTCCAATGTCTGTGTTCTTTTGCCCATCTTAATCTTTTTCTTTCGTTGCCCAGTCTCAGATATGGCTTTTTCTTTGCCACTCTGCCCTGAAGCCCAGAATCCCGCAGCCGCGTCTTCACTGGTGTTTTGCGGGTACTATTTAATGAAGATGCCAGTTGGGGACCTGTGAGGCGTCTGTTTCTCAAACTAGAGACTCTAATGTACTTATCTTCTTGCTCAGTTGTGCAACGCGGCCTCCCACTTCTTTTTTGACTCTGCTTAGAGCCCGTTTGTGCTGTCCTCTGAAGGGAGTAGTACACACCGTTGTAGGAAATCTTCAATTTCTTAGCAATTTCTCGCATGGAATAGCCTTCATTTCTAAGAACAAGAATAGACTGTCCAGTTTCAGATGAAAGTTGTCTTTTTCTGGTCATTTTGAGCGTTTAATTGACCCCACAAATGTGATGCTCCAGAAACTCAATCTGCTCACAGGAAGGTCAGTTTTGTAGCTTCTGTAACGAAACTGTACATCTGAAACTGTTTTCAGATGTGTGAACATGATTGCACAAGGGTTTTCTAATCATCAGTTAGCCTTCTGAGCCAATGAGCAAACACATTGTACCATTAGAACACTGGAGTGATAGTTGCTGGAAATAGGCCTCTATACACCTATGTAGATATTGCACCAAAAACCAGACATTTCCAGCTAGAATAGTAATTTACCACATTAGCAATGTATAGAGTGTATTTCTTTAAAGTTAAGACTAGTTTAAAATTATCTTCATTGAAAAGTACAGTGCTTTTCCTTCAAAAATAAGGAAATTTCAATGTGACCCCAAACTTTTGAACAGTAGTGTATATATATATGTATACGGCTGACTAGTTCAATCAGTAAGTCACATGACTTACAAAGGGAGACCCAGGTTTGATTCCTGGCAGGGGCACAATGTGAGCAATGACCTTACCAACAGTCAGTGTGGGTCCTTAGGCAAGACCCTTAACGATACCGCCTACCTCAGAGATAATGAGAGTACAAGAAACGAAAGACATGCCGGCTCAGACGTCGCCCGGACAAACAAGGTCTGCGTCAGGTGCTGGGGAACCAGAGCACCCTGATGAAAAATGGGCTACTGGAACAAGACACAAATGGGCGAGATGCGAGAATAAGGATCTGTTGGAATGCTACTACTCCAGCAACCCGAGCGAGAGGGGTTACATGCGGAGAATGCGGGAACAATGGCAACTTTGACACCCACGGTCAACACTATCGGCCAAGCAATTAGTAGCTCAATGTTCCAATATCCATAAACGGCACCTGCTATCACAGCTCAAGATTGATGAGATACAACACAAATGCCATAGCGAAGGTCCACCAGAGCACCAGGTCAGAGACGAGTTAAATCCATGTACAAGTCCAGAGGTTGGGTACGGAACCCCAATAAGCACAATCAAGCTGAACGAGGCAGCAACTGACCTGAAGAACAAGATCATGGCGAGAATGAATGCTCGGGAACCTAGATACACACTGCAGAGGCTAAGTGAAGTACCCTCAGAAAGTCTCCTAGAAGATGTGAATGCAGCACTGACAACAATTCCTACAGCTACCATCACTGAAACCAATGAGCTGATATACACCTCAGCAGCAGTGATCCTAGAAATGCTTGGCTACAAGAAGAATGACCATATGCGACCACAACAGTGCCCACCATGGAAGAGAAGGCTGGAGGCCAAAATCAAGATAGCACGGAGAGAAGTGAGCCAAATGACAGAGGCCCAGAAAGGTGCAATGAAAAAGCAAGTTCCCAAGAAATACAGCCAGATGCCCATACCTGAAGCACTCGAAACTGCCAAACAAAGACTCTAAGCCTTGGCCAGCCGCCTAAAGAGGTACACAAGAGAGAATGGAGCCAGACAAATAAACAGGTTGTTCACAACACAACCAGCGAAAGTGTACGCTCAGTGGCAGGGGAATAATAGCAGAGCAGACCAACCAAGGCTGGAAACTGAACAGTACTGGAAGGATATATGGGAGCGGGAGGCATCACATAAGAAGGATGCACAGTGGCTGTTGGCTCTGAGAAAGAACCAAAGCAAGCTCCCTGAACAGAACCCAGTAACCATCACAGTGGCAGACATCCAGAGAAGAGTCTCAGGAATGAAAAACTGGACAGCACCAGGCCCTGACATGATCCACAGCTACTGGCTCAAGAAACTTACAACTCTCCATGAGCGCCTGGCAGCACAAATAAACCAGCTGCTAAGGGATGGGACTCACCCTGAATGGCTAACCCAAGGGCGTACGATCCTGATCCAGAAGGATCCTTCAAAGGGTACAGTCCCATCCAACTACCGGCCAATCACCTGCCTCTCCACAACATGGAAGCTGATGTCGGGCATAATATCAGATAAGATCAGCGGGCACATGGAGCAATACATGAGCACTGCTCAAAGGGATTGGTAAAAATACCAGAGGAGCAAAACATCAACTCCTGGTGAATAGAACAGTCACCCAAGACTGCAGAACCAGACGTACCAACCTGAGCACTGCCTGGATTGATTACAAGAAAGCATATGACTCAATGCCAGTGATACTTGGATCACTGAATGCTTGAGGCTGTACAACATCAATGGGACTCTGAGAACCTTCATCGCCAACTCGATGAAACAGTGGAAAACCACACTTGAAGCCAATGGCAAGCCACTTGCACACATGACCATCAAATGTGGTATAGTCACTCCCAGAAGGAACAATAGCAGACATTGAGGACAGCTACAAATACCTTGGAATTCCACAGGCAAATGGCAACCTTGACGAGGAAACAAGGAAAGCAGCCACAGCCAAATACCTCCATCGAGTAAGGCAAGTTCTAAGAAGTCAGCTCAACGGCAAGAACAAGTCCCTAGCCATTAACAGCTACGCCCTACCAGTAATCAGATACCCTGCAGGAATCATACGGTGGCCAAAGGAGGATATACAGACCACAGATATCAAGACACGGAAGCTCCTAACCATGCATGGAGGGTTCCATCCGAAGTCCAGCACCCTGAGACTGTACACTAGCCGTAAAGAAGGAGGCCGAGGACTAGCGAGCGTGAGAGCCACTATCCAAGATGAAACATCCAAGATCCATAAGTACATCAGGGATAAGGCCCCAACGAATCACATGCTCAGTGAATGTCTCAGACAATGGGCATCAAGGGAAGATGAGGTGCTGGAGGGACCATCATGGGAGGACAAGCCCCCACATGGGATGTACCACCGAAACATAGCTGAAGTGGCTGATATCCAGAAATCCTACCAATGGCTAGAAAGAGCGGGTCTGAAGGACAGCACAGAGGCACTGATCCTGGCTGCACAAGAACAGGCCTTGAGCACCAGCGCAATAGAGGCCCAAATCTACCACACCAGACAAGACCCCAGGTGCAGATTGTGCAAAGAAGGTCCTGAGACAATCCAGCACATAACTGCAGGGTGTAAGATGCTGGCAGGTAAAGCATACATGGAGCGCCATAACCAAGTAGCTGGAATAGTGTACAGGAACATCTGTGCAGAGTATGGACTGGAAGTCCCAAGATCCAAGTGGGAAACACCTCCAAAGGTGGTAGAGAATGACCAAGCCAAGATTCTCTGGGACTTCCAGATCCAGACAGACAGAATGGTAATGGCGAACCAACCGGACATTGTGGTGGTGGACAAAGAGCAGAGGAAAGCCGTTGTGATTGACATAGCCATCCCAAATGATGGTAACATTAAGAAAAAGGAACATGAGAAACTTGAGAAATATCAAGGGCTGAGAGAGGTGCTGGAGAAGGCCTGGAGAGTGAAGACTTCAGTGGTACCTGTGGTCATTGGAGCACCAGGGGCAGTAAACCCCAAACTGGAGGAGTGGCTGAAACAGATCCCAGGAAAAACATCTGACATCTCAGTCCAGAAAAGTGCAATACTAGGAACAGCAAAGATACTGCGTAGAACCCTCAAGCTCCCAGGCCTCTGGTAGAGGACCCGAGCTTGAAGGGAAAAAGAGACCACCCACGGGGGGTGAGGAAAAGATTTATATATATGTATATATATATATATATAAATATCATATATATATATAAAATATCATATATATATATATATATATATATATATATATATATATATATATATATATACATTATACGGCTGACTAGCTCAATCAGTAAGTGACATGACTTACAAACGGAAGACCCGGGTTCGATTCCCGGCAGGGGCACAATGTGAGCAATGAGCGATTACCTTACCAACAGTCAGTGTGGGTCCTTAGGCAAGACCCTTAACGATACCGCCTACCTCAGAGATAATGAGAGTACAAGAAACGAAAGACATGCCGGCTCAGACGTCGCCCGGACAAACAAGGTCTGCGTCAGGTGCTGGGGAACCAGAGCACCATGATGAAAAATGGGCTACTGGAACAAGACACAAATGGGCGAGATGCGAGAATAAGGATCTGTTGGAATGCTACTACTCCAGCAACCCGAGCGAGAGGGGTTACATGCGGAGAATGCGGGAACAATGGCAACTTCAATACCCACAGTCAACACTATCGGCCAAGCAACTAGTAGCTCAATGTTCCAATATCCATAAACGGCACCTGCTATCACACCTCGAGATTGATGAGATACAACACAAATGCCATAGCGAAGGCCAACCAGAGCACCAGGTCAGAGACGAGTTAAATCCATGTAAAAGTCCAGAGGTTGGGTAAGAAACCCCAATAAGCACAATCAAGCTGAACGAGGCAGCAACTGACCTGAAGAACGAGATCACGGTGAGAATGAATGCTCGGGAACCTAGATACACACTGCAGAGGCTAAGTGAAGTACCCTCAGAAAGTCTCCTAGAAGATGTGAATGCAGCATTGACAACAATTCCTACGGCTACCATCACTGAAACCAATGAGCTGATATACACCTCAGCAGCAGTGATCCTAGAAATGCTTGGCTACAAGAAGAATGACCATATGCGACCACAACAGTGCCCACCATGGAAGAGAAGGCTGGAGGCCAAAATCAAGATAGCACGGAGAGAAGTGAGCCAAATGACAGAGGCCCAGAAAGGTGCAATGAAAAAGCAAGTTCCCAAGAAATACAGCCAGATGCCCATACCTGAAGCACTCGAAACTGCCAAACAAAGACTCCAAGCCTTGGCCAGCCGCCTAAAGAGGTACACAAGAGAGAATGAAGCCAGACGAATAAACAGGTTGTTCACAACACAACCAGCGAAAGTGTACGCTCAGTGGCAGGGGAATAATAGCAGAGCAGACCCACCAAGGCTGGAAACTGAACAGTACTGGAAGGATATATGGGAGCGGGAGGCATCACATAAGAAGGATGCACAGTGGCTGGTGGCTCTGAGAAAGGACCACAGCAAGCTCCCTGAACAGAACCCAGTAACCATCACAGTGGCAGACATCCAGAGAAGAGTCTCAGGAATGAAAAACTGGACAGCACCAGGCCCTGACATGATCCACAGCTACTGACTCAAGAAACTTACAACTCTCCATGAGCGCCTGGCAGCACAAATGAACCAGCTGCTAAGGGATGGGACTCACCCTGAATGGCTAACCCAAGGGCGTACGATCCTGATCCAGAAGGATCCATCAAAGGGTACAGTCCCATCCAACTACCGGCCAATCACCTGCCTCTCCACAACATGGAAGCTGATGTCGGGCATAATATCAGATAAGATCAGCGGGCACATGGATCAATACATGAGCACTGCTCAGAAAGGGATTGGTAAAAATACCAGAGGAGCAAAACATCAACTCCTGGTGGATAGAACAGTCACCCAAGACTGCAGAACTAGACGTACCAACCTGAGCACTGCCTGGATTGATTACAAGAAAGCATATGACTCAATGCCACATACTTGGATCACTGAATGCTTGAGGCTGTACAACATCAATGGGACTCTGAGAACCTTCATCGCCAACTCGATGAAACAGTGGAAAACCACACTTGAAGCCAATGGCAAGCCACTTGCACACGTGACCATCAAATGTGGTATATACCAAGGAGACGCTCTGTCCCCAATGCTGTTCTGTATAGGACTGAACCCCCTTAGCCAAATAATCAACAAGACGGGCTATGGATACCAACTCAGGAATGGGGCCACCATCAGCCACCTCCTCTACATGGATGACATAAAGCTGTACGCTAAGAACGAGCGGCACATTGACTCCCTGATCCACACTACCAGGATCTACAGCTCTGACATCGGAATGTCATTCGGACTTGAGAAATGTGGCCGCATGGTGACTAAAAGAGGAAAGGTAATCCACACAGAGGGGGTCTCACTCCCAGAAGGAACAATAGCTAGCTACAAATACCTTGGAATTCCACAGGCAAATGGCAACCTTGACGAGGAAACAAGGAAAGCAGCCACAGCCAAATACCTCCATCGAGTAAGGCAAGTCCTAAGAAGTCAGCTCAATGGCAAGAACAAGTCCCTAGCCATTAACAGCTACGCCCTACCAGTAATCAGATACCCTGCAGGAATCATACGGTGGCCAAAGGAAGATATACAGACCACAGATATCAAGACACGGAAGCTCCTAACCATGCATGGAGGGTTCCATCCCAAGTCCAGCACCCTGAGACTGTACACTAGCCGTAAAGAAGGAGGCCGAGGACTAGCGAGCGTGAGAGCCACTATCCAAGATGAAACATCCAAGATCCATAAGTACATCAGGGATAAGGCCTCAACGGATCACGTGCTCAGTGAATGTCTCAGACAATGGGCATCAAAGGAAGATGAGGTGCTGGAGGGACCATCATGGGAGGACAAGCCCCTACATGGGATGTACCACCGAAACATAGCTGAAGTAGCTGATATCCAGAAATCCTACCAATGGCTAGAAAGAGCTGGTCTGAAGGACAGCACAGAGGCACTGATCCTGGCTGCACAAGAACAGGCCTTGAGCACCAGAGCAATAGAGGCCCAAATCTACCACACCAGACAAGACCCCAGGTGTAGATTGTGCAAAGAAGGTCCTGAGACAATCCAGCACATAACTGCAGGGTGTAAGATGCTGGCAGGTAAAGCATACATGGAGCGCCATAACCAAGTAGCTGGAATCGTGTACAGGAACATCTGTGCAGAGTATGGACTGGAAGTCCCAAGATCCAAGTGGGAAACACCTCCAAAGGTGGTAGAGAATGACCAAGCCAAGATCCTCTGGGACTTCCAGATCCAGACAGACAGAATGGTAATGGCGAACCAACCGGACATTGTGGTGGTGGACAAAGAGCAGAGGAAAGCCGTTGTGGTTGACATAGCCATCCCAAATGATGGTAACATTAGGAAAAAGGAACATGAGAAACTTGAGAAATATCAAGGGCTCAGAGAAGAGCTGGAGAAGACCTGGAGAGTTAAGACTTCAGTGGTACCTGTGGTCATTGGAGCACTAGGGGCAGTAACCCCCAAACTGGAGGAGTGGCTGAAACAGATCCCAGGAAAAACATCTGACATCTCAGTCCAGAAAAGTGCAATACTAGGAACAGCAAAGATACTGCGTAGAACCCTCAAGCTCCCAGGCCTCTGGTAGAGGACCCGAGCTTGAAGGGAAAAAGAGACCACCCACGGGGGGTGAGGAAAAGTTTTTTTTTTTTTTTTTTCATATATATATATATATATATATATATATATATATATATATATACCCACCATAATTTTCGGACTACAAGTCGGTTTTTTTTTCATAGTTTGGATGGGGGGGCGACTTATAATAAGGAGCGACTTATATGTGTTTTTTTTCAAAAATTCCCCCCCCCCCAAAAAAAGTGGAACCGCGATAAACGAACCACGATGTAGCAAGGGATTACTGTAATTTGAATTTCAAGTGACATCAGCAGCGCGGCGGTTGTTTACAAAAATGACAAAGATTGATCACGGGATGACGAAGGGCCCCACATACTACCGGCATCATTAGCGGCTTTGTTTCTAAGGGACACGGAGGATGAAGAGTTTGAAGGATTTAAGGATTTGGAGTGACACAGAAGGTTTGAAAAACTATTATGGCTTTTGCGCACGCCCGGTCCTATTCTATGGAGCTCTCTTTCACCTCCGTGGATGGAAGTCTGGGGCCGGCGATCGGCCGGGTGGCTGTCGGGGGACGGTGGATGGGGCTCGGTCGTGGCTTTTACGCACACCCGGTCCTATTCTAAGGAGCTCTCTTCCACCTCCGTGGATGGAAGTCTGGGGCCGGCGCTCGGCCGGGTGGCTGTCCGGGGACGGTGGATAGGGCTCGGTCATGGCTTTTACGCACGCCCGGTCCTATTCTCTGGAGCTCTCTTCCGCTTCCGTGGCTGGAAGTCCACGCCGCCACACGCCTGGAAGTTTGTTTTGTTAAATAAAGAGCCGTTTACGAAACCCACGTCTTTCCTTAAACTTTGTTAACGCTACAATACAGTTATATACTAGATCTGTGGAATAACGATGAGGCTGACGTCAGGGTGCACGCGCGGCGTTGTTGACAAAGGACGAGGAATTTGATCGATGGATTTAATGATTTAGAGTGCACAGATGGTTTGATAATACTATTGCTTATATAATAGTTATTTGATATCCAATTTATATATCGTTATATGGGCCTGTGGAATATTTTGAAGTGCAAGCGCCGTGAGCCGCGCGCACGCATTGTTGGCAAGGGACGATCGATGGATTTAATGAATTGGAGTGACACAAATGGTTTTATTAACGTGTTATTTATGTAATAGTTTTTTGAATAACTCTGAATGTTACGTCAGGCCCGTTCTCAGCTTTTCGTTTGTGTTTATGTCACGTTAGCATGCCTATCGTTTAGGCTGTTGTTGCTCGTTCATGTCTGGTCTCGGTGTTGGATTTTGTCAAATACATTTCCCCCCCAAAATGCGACTTATAGTCCGGAGCGACTTATATATGTTTTTTTTCACGTTATTGGGCATTTTATGAGTAATGCGACCTATATTCCGGAGCAACCTTTAGTCCGAAAATTACGGTATATGCTAAAACCTTTAAATAAGAAATGAAATGCACACACCTGTCTGCGATATTTGTATAATATACGCCGTCCAGTTCCAAGATGGGCAACTCTAAGGAGCTGATCGAAGAGAAAAAAACATCATAACATTTTCAGATTATACAATATATTTATGTCTGGACAATGTTCATCACCTAAAAGCAGGCATGTGTATGTTTTTCAATACAATAGTTAACACAGTTGCCAGGTGTTTTAATAACACATAATTTCATAGTAATACTTTGCACATCTCTGTAGTGTCATTAATATTTAGGGCTGTCAACTTTGGCCAAATCTTAGATTGAGCTTCACCATTCCTTGAAAAAAAAGTTTGCATGGTTTAAATGACAATCGTAGCCAGTTATTTTTGGGCGATGAAATAATGTGAACCTTTTGAACTGTTTTTTAATGTCATTACCTATTTATTGCTCATAAACTTTACTACAATATACAGTCTTTACTACAGAATATTAATATGAAACTTTATTAAATTATTATAAATGTTCACGGCAGCTTTATTTTTAGACCCTCCAAACACAATATCATAGCAGATTGATGGTCTTAACCTAGTGTTGTTTATCTATCGAAAAACAGTTCCAGTTTAATTTGTGTTAATTTTGGCATAAGAGGTTTTGCTGGATTACTTACACGAATCTGACCGGTGTGGCTGCTTGCATACCCACACACTTCCTGATTAGTGATTCGAGGTGAGTATTATTGCGCGCATTCCTTATTGGTCAGTGTTTGTTTGTATTAGGCAGCTACGGCAGTAACGGCTCCTCAGATGTGCAACGCCCCGGACCGACTTTTGCCGCCCACTGGGCGTGACCTTTGGCATTACTCCTGATTCCACTGGATTTTTTTCCTTAGCATGACAAATGAAAGTATAGTAAGAGAGTGTGAGATCGGACAGAAATGCGCGAGACTCTCACTCAAAGCCTAAGAGTTGACAGCTCTGAATATTGTATTCACTGTTGTTACTCCATCCGTGTAGTGTCATGAATACTTCATTGTTCTCACTCGGTCCAGCTATATCATTTGCACATTTGTTGTTCATCAATATAACTAAACTATGGGAAATTTTTTATTGCTTAATGACTCTCCGTAATTTGCAAATTTTTGTCTGTCCTAAATGTATATTTTGCACTGGTGCCGTTTTTTCCCTAGTGAGTGACAGTGACTCTAGCAAGACAAATTCTTTGTGTGTTTTAAAATCTAATGGTAGCATTCACTAGCACAGCTATCACAACCACAAACCCAAAATTAATTTACACAGTAATTGAGTCTGTGTCATGTGGCACCATGGGTCTTGCCTTCATGAATGCAAATACAAACAATGTGTTAATTGTTTTATGGGGTTATTCACGCTCACTTTTTTCATCTTTGTAAAAGTAAAATTACGTTGCAGGTATCAAACACATAGGCTGCTTAAAAGGGGCTGGCAAATGTGCAGGAATTCTTGAGCCTTAGAGTATGTTGACCAAAGCATATAACAGTATATGCTTAAGATATTGTTTTATTCTTAGGCTCTATATTCTCTGAAGCTGCTTTCAAGAAAAAGTGGAAATCTATTGCACAATTGTACATTATCTAATCTAAACCTGCTGTTACAGCAAATTACGTAAAAGTAATGTCCATATTCAGTGGTACTTGGGTACACACCTGTCCATCTTCAGAATAGTCCACAGTAACTGAGGCGTTGCTCTCAGGTGGAGTGTAGATATTTCTGTAGTAGCCAATGGATCTGATGGTCTGCATGGTGTGTCGAGCCACGCTTGGCATGGTAACAGCTGACAAGCGGTCCCCTGAGTCATAATCGAAAATGTACTGGTGCTGGCTATGCAGCAGTAAGACCATGGACTGTTGAGACAAAAAGCAACAGTATGTAACATATCCACAGTACGGCAAGTAGGGGTATGGACAACATACCTTAAATGACCTTTAAAAAATAAATAAATATTGGGGTCACCCAAACAATTTTGTGTTTTCCATGAAAATAACAGTTATTCACCACCAAACGTTGTGAAATGAATAGAAAATAGAGTCAAGACATTGACAAGGTTAGAAATAATGATTTGTATTTGAAATAAGATTTTTTTTCGTCAAAGAATCCTCCATTTGCAGCAATCACGGCATTGCAGACCTTTGGCATTCTAGCTGTTAATTTGTTGAGGTAATCTGGAGAAATTGCACCCCACGCTTCCAGAAGCAGCTCCCACAAGTTGGATTGGTAGGATGGGCACTTCTTGCGTACCATACGGTCAAGCTGCTCCCACAACAGCTCAATGGGGTTCAGATCTGGTGACTGCGCTGGCCACTCCATTACTGATAGAATACCAGCTGCCTGCTTCTTCTCTAAATAGTTCTCGCACAATTTGGAGGTGTGTTTGGGCTCATTGTCCTGTTGTAGGATGAAATTGGCTCCAATCAAGTGCTGTCCACTGGGTATGGCATGGCGTTGCAAAATGGAGTGATAGCCTTCCTTATTCAGAATCCCTTTTACCCTGTACAAATCTCCCACTTTACCAGCACCAAGGCAACCCCAGACCATCACATTACCTCCTCCATGCTTAACAGATGGCGTCAGGCATTCTTCCAGCATCTTTTCATTTGTTCTGCGTCTCACAAACGTTCTTCTTTGTGATCCAAACACCTCAAACTTGGATTCATCCGTCCACAACACTTTTTTCCAGTCTTCCTCTGTCCAATGTCTGTTCTTTTGCCCATCTTAATCTTTTTCTTTCGTTGCCCAGTGTCAGATATGGCTTTTTCTTTGCCACTCTGCCCTGAAGCCCAGAATCCCGCAGCCGCCTCTTCACTGTAGATGTTGACACTGGTGTTTTGCGGGTACTATTTAATGAAGAGGAAAGTTGGGGACCTGTGAGGCGTCTGTTTCTCAAACTAGAGACTCTAATGTACTTATCTTCTTGCTCAGTTGTGCAACGCGGCCTCCCACTTCTTTTTCGACTATGCTTAGAGCCCGTTTATGCTGTCCTCTGAAGGGAGTAGTACACACCGTTGTAGGAAATCTTCAATTTCTTAGCAATTTCTCGCATGGAATAGCCTTCATTTCTAAGAACAAGAATAGACTGTCCAGTTTCAGATGAAAGTTCTCTTTTTCTGGCCATTTTGAGCGTTTAATTGACCACACAAATGTGATGCTCCAGAAACTCAATCTGCTCACAGGAAGGTCAGTTTTGTAGCTTCTGTAACGAAACTGTACATCTGAAACTGTTTTCAGATGTGTGAACATGATTGCACAAGGGTTTTCTAATCATTAGTTAGCCTTCTGAGCCAATGAGCAAACACATTGTACCATTAGAACACTGGAGTGATAGTTGCTGGAAATAGGCCTCTATACACCTATGTGGATATTGCACCAAAAACCAGACATTTGCAGCTAGAATAGTCATTTACCACATTAGCAATGTGTAGAGTGTATTTCTTTAAAGTTAAGACTAGTTTAAAATTATCTTCATTGAAAAGTACAGTGCTTTTCCTTCAAAAATAAGGAAATTTCAATGTGACCCCAAACTTTTGAATGGTAGTGTATATATATATATGTATGTATGTATGTATGTATGTATGTATCTATGTGTATGTATGTATGTATGTATGTATATGTGTGTATGTATGTATATATATATATATATATATACACATACATACATACATACATACATACACACACACACACACACACACACACACACACACACACACACGCACACACGCGCACACACGCACACACGCACACACGCACGCACGCACGCACGCACGCACGCACGCACGCACGCACGCACGCACGCACGCACACACACACACACACACACACACACACACACACACACACACACACAAAGTGGAGCCTCGATTTTCGAACTGGGACGTTCGAACAAAAAAATCCAGATTTTTTTGCTTCAGATGTCGGACGAAATTTCGGTTGTCGAACCTCGCAAGATGAGCCAAGAGGACCCGCATGCCAACTGACTCCGTTCGTTATTATATTAATCTGAAGATTGCATCAACTCTAATCATGCCTCCAAAGGAAGTAAGTGGGAGCAGTAAAGTTGATCATGGCGAAAAGAGGAAAGTAGTGCGCAAAACGATTGAATTTAAAAAAGAATTAATCGCAAAATATGAGTCCAGTGTGCGTGTGTCAGAGTTGGCGCGGGGGTTTTGCATGGCAAAATCGACAATAAACTCGATTCTGAAAAACAAAAACAAAGACGCTCTTCAAGGAAGTGATGTTGCGAGTTGTGCTTACCAAACAACGGCCACACAAACTTTGATACAGTACGTATACTGTATGTTATCTTTCATTAGAATTTCTGCATTTTTTTTGTTTTTTGAAATTAAGAAAATGTTTCTACTGTTTTCTTTCACATGATCTTTGAAATGTTGTCTTTCATTGGTAAAAATAAAAAAAAATGTTTTGATGTGCTTTTTTTTTGCCCTCACAATTTAAAAAGATATCTTTTACCATTAGAATGAAACACACAAGCGGGTTGCTACAGATACAGCAATACATTCCCCAGCCTAGCCTACTCCATTAACTCAGATTATTTATATTATTTATTTATACATTACCTACTCATTTATTTATGCAGTTTATGGTGCAAAATAATGAAAAAATGCTTTAAAAAAGGTTTTTTTTTTGCTTGGAACAGATTAATTTTTTTTCCATTATTTATAATGGGAAAACATGAAAATAGCATTTTATACCTTATGTCTTTTTCCTATTTTTGCTATATTTTTTGAGAGTTGCAATCGAGAGAACTTCGAGACTTAATAGTTTTGTTTATTGAGATTGGTGAGTGGAATTATTGTTGTTTGTTCGAACAATTGAGACTTGTAACTCTTTTTCTTACTTGTTCATTAAATTTCTACTTTATAATCATTTAATTTCGATTAATGATTATTATGGTCTTTTATATTTTAAATCTCTTTTGTTTCTCTATCATAGTCATACTGTAAACAGTTCAGTTCTTTTTAAAGTGAAGACAGCTTTAATCCTTGACATCAGGAATTGTCAGATCTGGTTCGAAATAGTTATCTTAAACTCAGCTATGCGCAAGTGTGCGGAAGTGTAAAATAACCTGTTTTCTTAACAAAGACCCCTAGATATATCCGAGATTTAAGAAAAGCTCCAAATCACAGGAAAATAGCCGCCAGGAGAAGGAACACGGTCGTTCTGACGCTGTGTCTCGACCTTAGTTACCCGACACGAGCGTCGCTTGACTTGAGAGGGATTGGCGTACTGAAAAGATTAAATTGACTCCTTCAGAGTTGATTTCTTAGAGGTGGTCAGCACTCGGACGAATATTTCCTGAATTCCGGCTGGTTTAACTCTCGTCTCCCCATGAGGGCTGGGTTACAGCAGCAGGGGTAAAGGAGAATTTTGACCCTTTAAACGGACAGCCGGTCGCTTACTTTTGATAAGTGCAGGATTTGACATATTGAAACTAGCGACCATTCTCATTTTCAAACAATGCAGGATGCTCAAGGACATTGATGGACCACCAGTTTGCGACTAATCTTAACTTTTAAAGTTCTTAAGGCCGACTTTAAGGAAGTGTTTCCCGATTCTTCACCTCTGTTACCAGGTGTTTGTGAGTTAAAGCTCTGCCCTGATTTTCAGATATCCGTCACCGTGTTGCTGTTTTGAATTCTTTATTTAGATGTATTCCTTCACTGATTCTTCAAGATGATGTATTTGGTCAAAATGTTTGACGTTTGATGTGATTTCGCCTCATTAGATAAACATCTTTCACAAATCTTACTTGCAGGCGCTGAAGTGATGGAAACTGTTATTCATAATAACAGTGCCGTATTTAATGAGAATCACTGATAGTAGTTTTTTGGTGAAATATTTTTTTTAATGCTGTTAATAAATGCATTCGTTCTCAAAAAGCTTTTTTTGAATATCCGCACTTTACTACCTACTGAAGGCCAAAAGCTTTCATGCAATGACCTTTACATGTCGTTTATATTCACACAAACACTAAATCCATCTGCTCCTGGTTCGGTCTCCCGGCCAAAATTTAGAACCCAATTCGGCCCACAAGTCAAAACGTTTGCCCACCCCTGCACTAGATGGTAGTCTTTATTACTTTGGTCCCAGCTCTCTCTCATTCACTAGGTCCCTCCGTGTTTCTCTGGGATTTTTGTTCACTGTTCTTGTGGTCATTTTGACCCCACGGGGTGAGATCTTGCATGGAGAACTTGCACAATTGGTGGCTGACAAATTTTTTGCCCCACTGTATATTATACAGTGATCCCTCTTTTATCTCGTGAATTGCGTTCCATAACCACTAGAACCACCCGCAATAATCGAAAATCCATGAAATAGAAACGGTATATTTATGTCCAGTGGTACCTGTACTATTCTTTGCATCTACTACTTACAAACCAATTTTTGACTTCCGAACTGACAAACCAGCCACGCCTACTCCCGCCTTTTTTCCTTTGCTCTGCCATTCCCTGTTCGTCTCAGAGCATTAGCAGTGTCAGCACAGTATGTCCCCTGAGACTATCGCTATGAAACTCGATATCTTAAAAGAGCATAGGGAAGGCATGCATATTGTCGAGCTCGCAACGGAGTACGGCTGGTACCCCTGTAAAAACCCACGAAATACTGAAGCCGCAAAAGGTGACGCACAAACTGATGAGGGATTACTGTACTCCTAGTTACTTCTCTGCATAATATATGAACTTTCACAGGTTCACAGTGCTGTTTGTGCTTCTCAGTGGTGTCTCAACCAGGGACGTGCGGTCAGAGGAGGCAAGGCAGGAAGTTGGGTCCCCCGAGCGTATCGTCTTCGGTTTTAACATAACTATAAAAATTCTGCGATTTTGGTTCAAAATGATACAAAACTACTGAAATTAAAAGGAAAATGACTTTATAATAAAAACAATTGAATTTGTTTTTTCCCCTTTTCATGATGGCAGGGGATAATTTTAACAACATCAACATATGACAGGCAAAAAGGGCAGCATTTATTTTTGTACCAATAATGTAGTACCAATTAGCCACCAATTCCCTCTTATGCAGGGTTGGGTTACTGGGGAATAAGCCTAAGCAGGGAAGCCCAGAGTTCACTCTCCCCAGCCACTTTGTCTATCTCTTTTTTTGTGTGTTGACGATTGATTGACGGGCCGAAGCAATGACGAAACCGCTTGAAATAGTAATGGAAGACTGAGACTGACAATTACACTTTCGTTCAACCTGAAACAAATGACAAACTGACAATGACAGACTGGTGCCCAGGCCGCTGATGGATGTCAATGATGGACCGGCAAACTTAGGTAAAATGCCCACCTCTGGTAAATGGATTATATTTTTTAAATGCAAAATGATGAATGGTGTTGATAAAAAAACTATAAAGTGCACTCGATTTGTCTTATACCATTCCTTCACCGCCAAATAAATAAATAGAACAGAATAGAATGCCCTTTATTGTCATTTTACAACTTAGTTGTACAACGAAATTCGGATAGCTGCTCCCTTCCTAGTGCAAACATACACAATTTAAAAAAGTATAAAATATCTTATTTACAGTATAGCTATTAGTCTAAGAATGAAGGTTAAAAAATCTTATTTACAGTATGTTCAATGTGGGGTTATATGTATTGACATGAATGAGGTTTGTACAGAAAGTAAATAATAAAGAGTAAATAGTTATTGCACATAGTTTTAAAGGAGTGTCGGTGTTGTATTATAGCTGGTGTTTTCTCTCAGAGTTCAGAGCGGTGATGGCTCTTGGGAAGAAACTGTTTTTCAGTCTGGTAGTCCTTGTTCGAATGCCTCTGTAGCGCCTCCCAGAAGGAAGCAGTTCAAACAGCTGGGAGGCGGGATGTGTGTTGTCTTTGATGATGTTATGAGCTCTGCTGACGAATCGGGTGTTGTATATGTCCGTCAGGGAGGGGAGAGGGCAGTCGATGATCCTTTGCGCTGCTTTGACTGTCCTCTGTGGCCTCCCTCTATCTGCAGCAGTGCAGCTCCCGTACCAGGTGGTGAGGCAGTACGTCAGCAGGCTCTCAATGGAGGAATGGTAGAAGGCGAGCAGAAGCTTCCGATCCATACTGCTCTTCCTGAGGACTCTTAAGAAGTGTAGACGCTGCTGAGCCTTCTTGATGACAGCTGAGGTGTTGCGTGTCCAGGAGAGGTCATCAGAGATCTGGACTCCCAGGAATCTGATGTCGTGGACCCTCTCCACAATCTCGCTGTTGATGCATAGGGAGGGGATCTCTTTTTTCCCTTCTGAAGTCCACGATGATCTCCTTTGTTTTCTTGGTGTTCAGAACCAGGTTATTTGCAGAGCACTAGTTCGTGAGCTTCTGGGCCTCCTCCCTATAGGCTATCTTGTCACCATTCGAGATCAGCCCAACCACTGTGGTGTCATCAGCAAATCATGTTGTTGCCGTGGGCCGGACTGCGGTCATGGGTATGAAGACAGTAGAGGAGAGGGCTCAGCACGCAGGCTTGTGGTGAACCAGTGCTCAGTGTGCGTGTAGAGGAAAGGTGGGGGCCAAGTCTCACCGTCTGGGGCCTGTTAGTCAAGAAGTCTTTGATCCAGGTGCAAGTGAGAGGAGGGAGGCCCAGAGTGTCCAGCTTCGTGACCAGAACGTTTAGGATGAAATGGTATTGAAAGCCGAGCTGTAGTTCACAAAGTGCATTCTCGCATAGCTCTGCTGCTGTTCCAGGTGTCTCAACACAGCATGCAGAGCTATGGTGATGGCGTCCTCCGTGGATCTGTTTGTCCGGTATGCAAACTGACGGGGGTCGAGTGTGGGGGCAGTCCTTGATGTGTTGGAGAACCAGTCTCTTGAAGCACTTCATTATTACTGGGGTGAGGGCAACAGTTGTTGAGGCTGGTTGGGGGTGATTTTTTTGGTATCGGGATTATTGTGGCTGACTTCAGGCAGGTAGGAATGACTGCTTGTGCCAGTGAGAGGTTAAAGATCCTGCAGAAAATCGGGGACACCTGGTGGGCGCAGGCTCTGAGCACTTTGGCAGGTACTCCATCTGGACCAGGAGCCTTTCTGGGGTTTACTGCCTGGAGCACACGCCTCACCTCCTGTTCCTTTACAGTGAGTGGAGGGGTGCTGGGATCTGGTGTGGATGGGGGTGGGGGGAGGGCTACAGCAGGTGAGTGAGGCTGTGGTGATTCAAAGCGGGCAAAGAAGCAGTTGAGCTCCTCTGCCAGCGACTCACTTGGGTCTGACGTCATCGCACAGCTCCTGAAATTGGTGATGGTCTGGATGTCTTGCCACACTGTTAGAGATTTGTTCACTCCAACTTATTTTGCAAGAACCACACGGGAGACAAGTAAGTCCTTTTGGACACCTGCAGGTGGAGAGTCCATTCGTCGCTGTGCGTGCAGCGATGTTCGAATAGAGCTCTGGACTCTCCTTCCTGCAAGAGGATATTTATTAAGAGAAACAGAGTGGGGGTATGAGTGGGATGAATAGAAAGCCCTTGTCCTCTAGTCTAAACATCTCAGGGGATGTTTTACGACCTTGCGATAATGAGGACAAGGTAAGGTATTTATTACCTGTTGCATTCCAACATAATCCTATGATAAAGATAACCTGGAAAACCCTAACAACACCTCCCGTGGTCTGTTGCTGGCGAGGTGAGACTTCATCTTCCTCATGTACTCCGCTTTGGCTTTTTTAATTCCTTTCTTCAGTTCAGCCCGAGTTAAGCTGTAAAGGGCTCTGTCGCCTGACCAGAAGGCAGAGTCACGGGCCCTGAGGAGTGAGCGGACCTGGCTGGTCATCCAGGGTTTCTGGTTGGGAAAGACCCGAATGGTTTTGTCCACACACACGGTTCTCATGCAGAATTTGATGTAGTCCAGGACTGACTCCGTGAACATGGCCAGGTCTTGGTGGTGAAATAGGTCCCAGTCCGTGTTTTCAAGGCAGTCCTGGAGTTGACCGAGTGCATTTTCAGGCCATGTTGTTACAGTCCTTATGGTGGGCCTGGATCTGTGTCTGAGAGGAGTGTATGCGGGGATGAGTACCAAGGAGAAATGGTCTGACTGTCCGAGGTGGGGGAGGGGCATGGCTCTGTACCCATGCTTGATGTTGGGAGTACACATGGTCCAAAGTCCTTTCCCCTCTTGTTGGGCACTTAACGTGCTGGTGAAACTGTGGGAGTACAGTCTTCAGATTGTTCCTATTAAAGTCTCCTACTATTATGTGAACACCATCGGGGTAGGCCCGCTGCTGTTCATTGACGGTGTTCAGCAGGAGAGAGAGCGCCGCGCTAGTGTTAACATTCGGCGGGATGTAAACAGCGGTGATGATCACCACTGTTACCTCTCTCGGTAGAAAAAAGGGCCGACATCTAACAGACATGTACTCAATATCGGTGGAGCAGTGCCTCGTTTTGATGCTGCTGTTGTTGCACCAGTCCTCATGCACGTAGATACAGAGCCCCCCACCTCTTTTTTTGCGGGAGTCCACAGTCCGATCCCAGCGGTGTAGCGAACGACCTGCTAGCTGCACGCTAGCATCGGGGATCTTCAGATTCAGCCAGGTCTCTGTGATAATGAGAGCGCAGCAGTCACGAACATAGCGATTTCCCGCAATCTGTAGTTCCAGATCTTCCATCTTGTGGGTGAGGGATCTGTCGTTGGTGAGATACAGGCTCGGGAGGGGTGGCTTGTGCGGTTGGCCTTAGCAGGAGGCCGGACCTGCGGCCTCGCTTCTGCTTCCTCTCCCTCCTCCGCCTGCGACGCTTTCCAGTCCCACAACAATCCACGGAGAGTCCGGCGGTCTTGCTAGTTCGTCCGGGATGTTTTGGCTGTATTGAAATTCCCTCGAGACTGCGGTCTTATGTCGATAGCCAATGTCTACGAGGTCCTGTCGGCTGTAGTGCTGTGCCGCCGAAGCAAAAATACAAAAAGTCCACAAATAGACACATAGAAAACGCAAAAAAACAAACACTGAAGGGGAGAGCCGTGAGCCGCAGCGTCTGAGCGCGCCGCCATCTTGGTTATTCTAATAAATAAATAAATAAATAAATAAATAAATAAATAAATAAATAAATAAATAAATAAACATTGACACGCCTAATCAGCGAAACAGCAAGGTCACGAGAGGTGAACCATGATATAGCAAGGGAACACTGTACTCCCCTAAGTCTGTAAAACTATTTTTTTTCTGTAAGGCAGCAATTAGTGGTTCACATTCACATCCGTAGAATATACACCTAAATCTCGATTTTACGCGGACTTTGGGGTCTAGAATTTGGGAATCGGAAACCGAAAGCGTGTTGTATAGAAAGTGTTGTTTTTTTGGAAAGGCATGTTGTGAGGCAGCTGAAGGGGTCTTAAGTGACTAAACCCTATGTCACATGTGTCAAACTCAAGGCCCGGGGGCCAGATATCATTTTATGTGGCCTGCGAAGACAGATTGTGCATCAAATTCATGTCAACATTAAAATGACAAATTCTTTTCACTTTTAAAAAATAGCTCTATTGCTAGCAATTTTTATTACATTCATATTTTTAAAATATGTTAACAGTTTTTCTTAGTCTCAGTTTTAAAAACTAGTTATTCATCTAGCCATTCACTAGTTTGTCGAGTACCGTGCACTATATATAATTTGAGACATTCAGACATTTATTTGGGTTGGCAGTTTCAATGGCCCTTCGAAGGAAACCATGACTATGATGCGGCCCACAACAAAAATATGTTTGACACCCCTGCCCTATGTAGTCACTTCCCGGGGCTGATATACGGAGTGTTAGGACATGTGCCTTGCACTTGAAAATACGAAAGAAAAACAGAGTTTGGTTGGTGAAGCTCTGAAGAATATTTGCAGGTTTAGTTTCCTTAGCAATCAACACGGTAAATAACATATAACATAAAGCTAACAAAACACTGGTATTTTGTTTGCAAAAACTGTTTGCTTCCTGTTAACCCCCCCGGTGTTCAAATTCATTGAGAGTTTTATTGTGCAATGCATGGAATGCACAAGAGTCCTTCTAGTGGCTCATACAGGGTTACGTTACGTTAATTTACATCAGACATTTTGTTGGGTAGCCAAAGGGGTCGATTTGCCGTCCGTCACCCACACATCGAAGTATGTTGACATTTCATTAAAAGAGAAGCGATGACAATATCAGGCGGATTGAGTAAGTAATTTTGACACGATATGAATTGGATCAAAGAGAGAATAAAGCAGCCACTTATTCTGCCACTGTGCTCTTTGACTTGTGAGTGACTGTATGACTGGAAGAGGTGCTTCCGTGAACTTCCCCCTTTGCGAATCAAAAACAATCCTAGCTATCTGTAACACTGTAATAAAGCAGTCATAATGATCAAACAGCCCAACTTCTTAGTATGAAATGTCTTTTTGTGAGAATCTAAAGAAGCTTTTCTTGTGTAGTTTTTTTATTTTTAAACTGAACCAATAAAGACCTTCTCATAAGCTAACTGTGAGCCATGAGAGGTCTGTCAATTATGAAGAGCAACTTTCACACAGTTTGTTTCCCTTGTTTCCCACTTAACACCCTCCACAAGGGAACAGTCTTCAGTTAATGGTGCTTCCTATTTGCTTGCAAATTTACAGTGATAACCTTGCTTTGTGCAAGGAAGGAACACAGAACTAACCTTTTAAGTCAGTTTGCTTGTGTGTGTATGTGTGTGTGTGTGTGTGTGTAGGTGTGTGTATGTGTGTGTGAGTGTGTCATTTATCTTTTTATCATGTCTCTGCAGACACATCAGTCTTTGTACTTCACTGAAAGAAAGATGCATGTGGGCTTCTCTCTTTCTCCTTGAGTTGGTAGAGTTGCTGCACATGGATATGGGTATAAATAAGCAGTCGGACTTAATTTGATATCGTATGATGCTGCCAAAAGTTAGTCGTAAAATGCAGCAATAAAAGTGTAACAATTTATCCATAGTAACTGTGTATAAACTGTAGCTCTCCTTTACCTTATCTAAATAGGTGTAGCTCCATGTCTTTCCATCAGCAAATACTCTGGAAATTATCCTTCCTTGACTGTCATACTCCCATTTCTCTATGGTTGGACCCCTTTGCAAGCCAGTTACCTGCCCAGTACTGGACACACACAGAAAACCACACTAGTCAAATCACATTAATATGAGTGTTTAAAAATTGCAACTTAGATGGCTACCTTGTACTACATTACTTTAAGTCGTTATCTTCCTTTTTTAAAATTAGACCACAGCTAAAATAGATGTTGATTAATCACTCCCTGACATTGTCTACCTTGTTGAGCAATAGTTTGTAGATGTTAATTCATTTAATTAACGCGTTAAACTGATAGCCCTAGTTAGAATGTGACAAGATAGGAATGGGAAGAAAACAAAAAGCGCCACGTAACTAAAAAAACATAATTGTGTTTGAATGTAACATAATTGCCATTCAAACATAGAATTGTAACTGTGTTAGAATTTAACAAAAGACGGGAAGAAAACAATTCAGGTTTACACATTGCTTTCTCTCTCCCTCTGGTGTATCTCTAAACTCTAATAACTAGGGTCCCAAAAGTACTCCGTGTGTAAGGTGGCCTATAATAAGTGATTTGACACTGAATACATAGAATTACATAACAATCCTGATCAAACAAATTTGTGTAAATTCCTCAGGACACAGATGATTACCTGGAGTATGTCAGGTTAACAGCGAGTAACTTGCTGCTTGGAACCCAGAGCGTCGGATGCCCTTGGGTGTCATAAATGATCTTCAGAAGGAACTTCCGGTGATCATCATAAATCTTCTCTGTTCGTAAAGTGCGATCGTAATCTACAGACAATAGGTTCCTTCCATTCACCTTTGAATGAAAGAGAGATATGTTCACATCTTACAAGGAAATCAAGGCAGTTACCCAGTAGTGGTGAATTTGTTAATGTTAAAGTGCAGAGGTGGGATGCCCTGAGTCCTTGAGTTTCTGCGAGTATTTCACCCAGTCCAAGTCAGCCAAACACTTTAGAGCACAGACTTAACGGTACCACGTCACACACATCGCACAGCTGACATGCAACCAAATAAATAATAGAAATACAACTAAGTTCTGTACCTTTTGTTCCCACAAACCGTAATGACATACGTCCCATTTTCACTTATCATCACAGGAAACTCAGGGATGGACAGACAATGCCCACCTCTGTTGAAGTGTACACATGCAGTCGAGACAAGACACTGATTAATCTTGACCAAAAATCGTCCCACAACTGTAGATCTCATCTTCAGGTGGCAAAAATTCTAAAAGAAAATACTTGGGAAATTACTAAATGATATGGTCCATTTGATTTACTCTTTTGGAACAGTGACACAATATCAGGTTGCTCACTGGTATATCAGAAACAGATATATACTGTTAAATGTCAAATGCTAAAAACATGGACAGATAGATTACAAAATTGTCCAAGAAGAAAGAAGAAACATGAGGCACATGCACAACAACGACTGGTCCAAACTTTTTTATTACCATCTTTGGTTTACATGTAAGCAATGTAAAACTGCTGGACATGATTATAGTGATATAGTAAATGTACCCAATGCATGGAGAAGCCTTTGAAGGACTATGACTGTTGCGCTGGCTTCTGCCAATATTTACTGTTGTGAGCTTTGCAGCTGTAGCAGTAGTATTAAGATTCAAGATTCAAGAGTTTTTTATTCGCCATGTTTGAGCGTGCCAAACAAGGAATTTGACTTCGGTAAATCACAGCCTCTGTTCAACATTTAGGTGACTCACAACAACACTCAGGACATGTGAAAAATGAAAGATATTCTCAAACATCCCCTGATCTTAAACTGATCTTAAACTCCCAAGAGGGCAGGGAAAAACTCAAAACTCCAGCTAGGGGAAATGAGAAACCTTGAGAAGAGACCACAGATGGGAGGGTCCCTCTTCTAGGATGACCAGGCTGCAATGGATGCAGAGAGGACACATAGTACAAACAGTGTAGACAAAAAAGGTGTGGAAAGCGGGATGTTATTGCACAGTAATGTAATGACTCTGAGACTCTAAGAGTGGTGTGAGTTCATCAGAGCAACAATGAGTTTCTGTTGTATTTTAAGGTAGCACAAATATAATACCTATCACAATTTCAGTGTAACTCTTTTAACATTTAACATTATTTTAACCTGAATGCAGGTTTTTCTTTGGATGTCCACTTTCTAGAGTTGTAATATTTGTCCTGTTGGTTCCAAAGATACACTCTTTATATTACCGTAATTTTCGGACTATAAGCCGCGTTTTTTTTTTTTCATAGTTTGGGTTATACTCTTATACTGAGGAGCGACTTATATGTGAATTTTTCACACATTTTCAAAATAAAAAAAAATTAAAAAAAAGTTAAACTGTGATAAACGAACCGTGATGTAGCAAGGGATTACTGTAATTTGAATTTCAAGTGACGTCAGTGGCGCGGCGGTTGATTACATAAAGAACAAAGATTCGATCACGGGATGACCTTTGCCCCACGTACTACCGGCATCATTAGCGGCTTTGTTTGTAAGTGACACGGAGGACGAAGAGTTTGAAGGATTTAATGATTTGGAGTGATACAAAACGTTTGAAAAACTATTGTGGCTTTTACGCACGCCTGGTCTTACTCTACGGAGCTTTCTTTCACCTCCGTGGATTGAAGTCGGGGGCCGGCGCTCGGCCGGGTGGCTGTCCAGTGTCAAGTGGCATGGTGGTACAAGATGGTGTAAAATTAGGTATTGAATTTGGCCCAGGCACATTGGCTATCCCAAAACATGTAGTAGTTCCAAAATTTCACCAGGCGATGGTGTTAAAGCTTGACATGGGGTGACCTGATGGAAATGAACAAATTTAATAAATTAAATTGTTAGCAATTGGGAAGACACAACCTGTTCAAACACGTAGCAATGCACAATTTTGGAATATGAGTTTGCTATGCCATAATTTTAAGATGTAACAGCTTGAGCAATATCAATATATCTGTTTAAGTTGGAGGAACCCATTATTATGTTAAGTACTATTATGGGTTGAGATTGATCTTTATTAGACAAGATATATGTGATTAATGTTGCAATGTTTTGTCCAACCTGTATTTAACATTGGTGTTCCATCCATACCTGAATGTATTAAGTTGTGAGGAGACATTAAGGGCTAATAGGGAAAGAACGAGCAAAACAGGAAACATCTGCATCCGGTGGCCGGTGGCTGTCGAGCGCAGTGGTTGCTGCTTGAAGCAGGGTTGCCAAGACAACCAGAGGTGCAGGGATTCTGACCTTTCACCTACATATTCCAATGAGGTAATGCCAGAAGCCTATAAATATGATGCCCGAATGCAGAGCGGGGCGCTTCTTCCTAGTCAGGGTGATAGCCGTGATGCTGCCCGGAGTAAAAGAACGAAGATGGATTTTTTTCTTTTTGAGATTGAACCAAAATCTACTAAGATGAATTTCCAGAGTCTTCGAATTGGACTTGGTCAAATTTTAAGCTTCGAGGAGGGCAGAGGACACAGCCGCTCCGGGCAGAAAGGGGGAGTCGCCAATTTTACTTTTTTGGCTACGCTCCTCACGGCCGGACCTTTCCTCTTTTTTAAACAGAATTCGGATTTTGGAACAAAGGAGAGCTCGACTTGTTCAATCAAATAGGTTTTTAGACCTTTAGTCTCTTTTTTTGTTCTGAGTGGGTGAGTCTTGTTTTCTTTGTTTTTTTTCGACTTGTAATTCTTTTGCTTGCTTATTCATTAAATCTCTTTTCCTTGCCCTCTTGGGAGTTTAAGATCAGGGGCTGTTTGAGAATATCTGCCATTTTTCACATGTCCTGAGTGTTGTTGTTAGTCACCAAAATGTTGAACAGAGGCTGTGATTTACCGAAGTCAAATTCCTTGTTTGGCACGCTCAAACATGGCGAATAAAAAACTCTTGAATCTTGAATAACCAGAAACATGCTGACTGTCCGTTTGGCCACCCTTATCCCCTTACTGCCCAATAGTTCGCACTACATGCGCACTAAAAAGTAAATAGGAGTTCCTTCATTCTGTTTGGCAATTCGGAGTATTTATTGTGAATGCCATCCATCCATCTTCTTCCGCTTATCCGGGGTCGGGTCGCGGGGGCAGCAGCTTCAGGAGGGACTCCCAGACTTCCCTCTCCCCAGCCACTTCGTCCAGCTCATCCCGGGGGATCCCAAGGCGTTCCCAGGCCAGCTGAGAGACATAGTCTCTCCAGCGCGTCCTGGGTCGTCCCCGGGGTCTCCTACCGGTGGGACATGCCCGGAACACCTTCCCAGGGAGGCGTCCAGGAGGCATCCTGATAAGATGCCCGAGCCACCTCATCTGGCTCCTCTCAACGTGGAGGAGTAGCGACTCTACTCCGAGTCTCTCCCGGATGACCGAGCTTCTCACCCTATCTCTAAGGGAGAGCCCGGACATCCTGCGGAGAAAACTCATTTCGGCCGCTTGTATCCGAGATCTCGTTCTTTCGGTCACGACCCATAGCTCGTGACCATAGTTGAGGGTAGGAGCGTATATCGACCGGTAAATTGAGAGCTTTGCCTTTTGGCTCAGCTCTCTCTTCACCACAATGGACCGGTACAGGGTCTGCATTACTGCCGACGCTGCACCGATCCGCCTGTCGATCTCACGCTCTATCCTCCCCTCACTCGTGAACAAGACTCCAAGATACTTGAACTCCTCCACTTGGGGCAGGATCTCATCCCCGATCCGGAGAGGGCATTCCACCCTTTTCCGATCAAGGACCATGGACTCGGATTTGGAGGTGCTGACCCTCATCCTGACCGCTTCACACTCGGCTGCGAACCGTTCCAGCGAGAGCTGGAGATCACGGCCTGAAGAAGCCAACAGCACCACGTCATCTGCAAAAAGCAGAGACTTATCAGTTGGCTCGGCACCGCGTACTCCCGAAGCACCCTCCACAGAACCTCCCGAGGGACACGGTCAAACGCCTTCTCCAAGTCCACGAAACACATGTGGACTGGTTGGGCGAACTCCCATGCACCCTCGAGGATCCTGCCGAGGGTGTAGATCTGGTCCCCTGTTCCACGGCCAGGACGAAAGCCACACTGCTCCTCCTGAATCCGAGGTTCGACCTCCCGACGGACCCTCCTCTCCAGCACCCCTGAATAGACCTTACCAGGGAGGCTGAGGAGTGTGATTCCCCTGTAATTGGAACACACCCTCCGGTCCCCCTTCTTAAAGAGGGGAACCACCACCCCAGTCTGCCAATCCAGAGGCACTGTCCCCGATGTCCACGCAACGTTGTAGAGGCGTGTCAGCCATGACAGCCCCACAACATCCAGAGCCTTTAAGAACTCCGGGCGGATCTCATCCATCCCCGGGGCCTTGCCACCGAGGAGTTTTTTAACTACCTCAGTGACTTCGACCCCAGAGATTGGAGAATCCGCCTCAGAGTCTCCAGGCCCTGCTTCCTCAATGGAAGGCGTGTAGGTGAAATTGAGGAGGTCTTCGAAGTATTCTCCCCACCGCCTCACGACGTCCCGAGTCGAGGTCAGCAGCACGCCATCCCCACTGTAAACAGTGTTGACGTTGCACTGCTTCCCCCTCCTGAGACGCCGGATGGTGGACCAGAATTTCCTCGAAGCCGTCCGAAAGTCATTCTCCATGGCCTCACCAAACTCCTCCCATGCCCGGGTTTTTGCCTCAGCAACCGCCGAAGCCGCTTTCCGCTTGGCCATCATGTACCTGTCAGCTGCCTCCGGAGTCCCGCAGGCCAAAACGGCCCGATAGGACTCCTTCTTCAGCTTGACGGCATCCCTTACCGCCGGTTTTATTGTGATCGAAAAATATTTATTTCAAATTGTATTTTATTTCATTTGTTGTACACACATTTATGGATATTTTTTATTTAATTATAAAAAAAATATATCACATTATAATTACAGTGGACTGAATCCAGGTATCAAAAGCCACTGTTCACAGATGTGTCCGGGAAATGGGCTACAATAGCCGTATTCCCATGGTCAAGCCACTTCTGAAGCGTCTGACTTGGGCTATGGAAAAGAAGCATTAGACAGTTGCAGAGTGGTCCAAAGTCCTCTTTTTAGACGAAAGCAAGTTTTCTATTTCATTTGAAAGTAAAGGCGCCAGAGTCTGGAGAGGAGCAAAATCCAAGTTGCTTGAAATCCAGTGTGAAGTTCCCACAGTCAGCGATGGTTTGGGGAGCCATGTCAGCTGCTGGTGTTGGTCTACTGTGTTTCATCAAGTCCAGAATAAACGCAGTTGTGTACCAAGAGATTTTAGAGCACTACATCCTTCCGTCTGCTGAAAAGCTCTATGGAGATTATTTCATTTTCCAGCATGATCTGGCACGTGCCCACAGTGCCAAAACAACCAGTAAATGGTGTACTGACCATGGCATTACTGTCTTCGATTGGCCTGCCAATTCCCCTGACCTGAACCCCATAGAGAATTTGTGGGGTATTGTGAAGAAGAAGCTGAAAGACACCAGACCCAACAATGCAAATGAGCTGAAGGCCACTATTGAAGCATCCTGAGCATCCATAACACCTCAGCAATGCCACAGGCTGATTGCCTCCATGCCATGATTTTTTTTTTTTTTTAAACTTGTCTTGCCCAAACACCGCCTTTAGCGATGCAGAGTCCGGCTGTCATCTGTCGTTGATGCAGTAATCCATGCAAAAGGATTCCCAACCAAGTACTGAGTACATTAATGGACATTTTCAAATGTTTGATTTTGTTTTGCTGTTATAAATCTTTTTTTTTTTTTACTTGGTCTGAGGAAATATTCAAATTTTTTGAGACAGGATTTTTGAGTTTTCTTTAGCTGTAAGCCATAATCAGTAATATTAAAATAATAAAAGGATTGCAATATTTCAGTTGATTTGTAATGAATCCAGAATGTATGTATTATTTTTTTAATTGCATTACAGAAAATAAAGAACTTCAGCACAATATTCTAATTTTCTGAGACAGTCCTGTATTTCTTCGCTTAAATAAAAGTGATATTTTAAAAATGTTTTAAACAGTATGTTTAGACAGTGTAAAGAATAAACTTTTGAAAGTGATTGTGGTTAAAATCCAAAATAAGCAACATGACTTTGTTTACTGTTTTGGAGTAGCGCTATAAATATTACGACAATAAGAGCAATGTCACTTCTAAAGACGCTCTGCTGTTCTAACAGCAGCTGAGTGCCTATCACAGTGGAGGTGTCTCAACTTGACTGTGTATTTTATGTCGGTGAAAAATTAACAATCCAGGTTCTCTGGTTAAACTGCATGCTCTGATTTCCATCGGATCACAAACGCACCACAACCGTCATAGTGTCTGTCCCTGTTAGCAGAAGCACACAGCAACACACACATAAACTGAATATGAGCCGATGCAATATAGACCAACACAACATGAAATCTCAAGATTCTCCGATTCTCCACGCATGCACGATTAGCATGTGGCTGACCAGGCCTTGCGCGAACTGACCAGTGGTTTGGCGATCCTGTTTACAATGCGCTCCGTAATTGATATTGGACAATTCCACGGCAAAGCTGAACATCTCTCACGGCACACCAGTGTGCCGCGGCACAGTATAGGGAAACACTGCTATAGAGGTTTCCTCCGGCCACTAGAGGGCACTGGGCTATTGTTGATGAGATCTTGTTTTTTCAGTGTTTTTTTTCCGGGTCATGTCTCCTCCAGAGCTTTACGTGTAACTTGTATCGCATTCCCAACTTTCCCCCTGTAAGAGGTCCCATTTTATGTATTATTAGTTGTGTGTTGCTAGTGTTCCCTGCACATTAAGTTTAATATGGTGTGGAGTTTTTAAAGGCTCTGGATGTTGTGGGGCTGTCCTGGCTGACACACCTCTGCAACATCACGCGGACATCGGGGACCTCTGGATTGGCAGACTGGGGTGGTGGTTTCCCCCTTTAAGAAGGAGGACCGGAGGGTGTGTTCCAATTACAGAGGAATTACACTCCTCAGCCTCCCTGGTAAGGTCTATTCAGGGGTGCTGGAGAGGAGGGTCCGTCGGGAGTTCGAATCTCGGATTCAGGAGGAGCAGTGTGGTTTTCGTCCTGGCCGTGGAACAGTGGACCAGCTCCATACCCTCGGCATGATCCTTGAGGGTGCATGGGAGTTTGCTTAACCAGTCCACGTGTTTTGTGGACTTGGAGAAGGCGTTCGATCGTGTCCCTCGGGAAGTTCTGTGGAGGGTGCTTCGGGAGTACGGGGTGCCGAGCCAAATGATAAGGGCGGTTTGGTCTCTGTATCATCGATGCCAGTGTTTGGTCCGCATTTCCGGCAGTAAGTTGGATACGTTCCCAGTGAGGGTTGGACTCCACCAAGGCAGCCCTTTGTCACCAATTCTGTTCTTAACTTTTATGGACAGAATTTCTAGGCGCAGCCGAGGTGTTGAGGGTGTCGGTTAGGGAACCTCAGCATTGCATCTCTGCATTTTGCAGACGATGTGGTGCTGTTGGCTTCTTCAAGCCGTGATCTCCAGCTCTCACTGGAGTGGTTCGCAGCCATGTGTGAAGCGGTCGGGATGAGGATCAGCACCTCCAAATCTGAGTCCATGGTCCTCAGTCGAAAAAAGGTGGAATCACCTCTCCGGATCGGGGATGAGATCCTGCCCCAAGTGGAGGAGTTCAAGTATCTTGGGGTCTTATTCATGAGCGAGGGCAGGATGGAGGGTGAGATCGACAGGCGGATCACTGTGGTGTCGGCTGTAATGCGGACTCTGTACCGGTCCGTCGTGGTGAAACAAGAGCTGAGCCAAAACGCAATGATCTCAATTTACCGGTCGATCTATGCCCCTACCCTCACCTATTGTCACGAGCTATGGGTCGTGACCGAAAGAACAAGATCCCGGATACAAGCGGCCGAAATGAGTTTCCTCCGCAGGGTGTCCGGGCTCTCCCTTAGAGATAGGGTGACAAGCTCTGTCATCTGGGAGAGACTCGGAGTAGAGGAGCAACGGCCTCCACGTTGAGAGGAGCCAGATGAGGTGGCTTGGGCATCTCACCAGGATGCCTCCTGGACGGGCATGTCCCACTGGCAGGAGACCCCGTGGATGACCCAGGACGCGCTGGAGAGACTATGTCTCTCAGCTGGCCTGGGAACGCCTTGGGATCCCCGGGATGAGCTGGACGAAGTGGCTGGGGAGAGGGAAGTCTGGGAATCTCTCTTAAAGCTGTTGCCCTCGCGACTCGGCCCCGGATAAGCGGAAGAAGATGGATGGATGGATGGATACAAGCTCCCTTAGCCAGTCCTACAGTCTTAATTATTTAAATTGGCATCCTGGAATGTACTGTAAATATACCAATAAAGGCACATTTTCAGACATTTTATTCATACAGTAGATGACATTAACTCCTCGATTAAGGCCCACCATGTGGCAAAACACATTTGTCTATGAAGCGTTTGTCAAGGAACACTTTGAAAACACATCAGATTTCAATGGTGAAAAGAAAAAGTTGGGTATCTATACTGATATGGGCAGTTTAATGTATCAGGAAAAAAAGGATCCCACATTTTTTGATGGAAATAAAAGTTTTTAGCCTACAGAGGGCTCAGTATATAGACACCCCAAAAATCAAAGTGAAAAAATGATGTGGCAGGCTCGTCCATTTTGCCTAAATTAAATTTCTGCAACTCAAAATTCTTTTTGATGTCTTGTGTGGCCCCCATGAGCTTGTATGCATGCTTGACAACGTCACAGCATGCTCCTAATGAGACGACGGATGGTGTCTTGTGGGATGTCCTCCCAGATCTGACTAAGGGCATCAGCAAGCTCCTGTAAAGTCTGAGGAGCAACCTGGCGGCGTCTGATGGACCGAAACATTATGTCCCACAGGTGTTCTCTTGGGTTTAGATCAGGTGATCGTGAGGGCCATTCAATTGTGTCAATTCCTTCATCCTCCAGATGCTGTCTGCATACTCTTGCCACATGAGGACGGGCATTGTTGTGGATCAGGAGGAACCCAGGACCTACTGCACCAGTGTAGGGTCTGACCATGGGTACAAGGATTTCATCCCGATACCGAATGGCAGTCGGACTGCCGTTCTCTAGCATGTAGAGGTCTGTTCGTCCCTCCATGGAAATGCCTCCCCAGACCATCACTGACCCACCAGCGAACCGGTTATGCTGAATGATGTTGCAGGCAGCATAGCGCTCTCCTTGGCTTCTCCAGACCCTTTCATGTCTATCACAGGTGCTCAGGGTAAACCTGCCAGTGGCGGACTTGCCAATTCTGCTGTTCTATGGCAAATGCCAATCGAGCTCCACGGTGCTGAGCAATGAGCACAGGGCACACTACAGGACGTCGTGCCCTGAGGCCACCCTCATGAAGTCTGTTTCTGACTGTTTGGGCAGAGACATTCACACCAGTAGCCTGCTGGAGGTCATTCTGTAGAGCTCGGGCAGTGCTCAACCTGTTCCTCCTTGCACAAAGTAGCAGATATCGGTCCTGCTGATGGAATGAGGACCGTCTACGGCCCTGTCTAGCTCTCTTAGAGTAACTGCCTGGAATCTCCTCCATGCTCTGGAGATTGTACTGGGAGACGCATCAAATCTTCTTGCAACAGCACGCGTGGATGTGCCATCCAGGAGGAGTTGGACAATCTGCGCAGCTTCAGGAGGGTTAAGAAATCGCCTCATGCTCCCAGTCGTGATAATGACTCTAGCTAAAGCCAACACTTGTGGAAAACGAGATAAAAAAGTTTAAGAGGGAGGAACTTGAAATGGCTTCCACCTGCAAAACCAGTGCTGTTTTGGGGACCATCTCGTTGTTGCCCCTCTAGTGCACCTGTTGTTAATTCCATCAACACCAATGCAGCTGAAACTGATTAACAACCCCTTCTGCCACGTACCTGACCAAAACGTTATCAGAAAAGTCCAATTGAATTGATGCCATACCCTGATAAAAAACTGTTCCTTTAATTTTTTTGAGCAGTGTATAAATTATATATCAAATAACTATTATATAAGCAATAATATTATCAAACCATCTGCGTCACTCCAAATCATTAAATCAATCGATCATCCTTTATGTCAACAATGCCGGCCAGGTGCGCGCCGCTGACGGCGGTTGCAATTCAAAATATTCCACAGGCCCATATAATGATATATGTTATATATCAAATAGCTACTATAAAAGCAATAATATCAAACCATCTGCGTCACTCTAAATCATTAGTATATATATATATATATATATATATATATATATATATATATATATATATATATATATATATATATAAGAGAGAATGAAGCCAGACGAATAAACAGGTTGTTCACAACACAACCAGCGAAAGTGTACGCTCAGTGGCAGGGGAATAATAGCAGAGCAGACCCACCAAGGCTGGAAACTGAACAGTACTGGAAGGATATATGGGAGCGGGAGGCATCACATAAGAAGGATGCACAGTGGCTGGTGGCTCTGAGAAAGGACCACAGCAAGCTCCCTGAACAGAACCCAGTAACCATCACAGTGGCAGACATCCAGAGAAGAGTCTCAGGAATGAAAAACTGGACAGCACCAGGCCCTGACATGATCCACAGCTACTGGCTCAAGAAACTTACAACTCTCCATGAGCGCCTGGCAGCACAAATGAACCAGCTGCTAAGGGATGGGACTCACCCTGAATGGCTAACCCAAGGGCGTACGATCCTGATCCAGAAGGATCCATCAAAGGGTACAGTCCCATCCAACTACCGGCCAATCACCTGCCTCTCCACAACATGGAAGCTGATGTCAGGCATAATATCAGATAAGATCAGCAGGCACATGGATCAATACATGAGCACTGCTCAGAAAGGGATTGGTAAAAATACCAGAGGAGCAAAACATCAACTCCTGGTGGATAGAACAGTCACCCAAGACTGCAGAACTAGACGTACCAACCTGAGCACTGCCTGGATTGATTACAAGAAAGCATATGACTCAATGCCACATACTTGGATCACTGAATGCTTGAGGCTGTACAACATCAATGGGACTCTGAGAACCTTCATCGCCAACTCGATGAAACAGTGGAAAACCACACTTGAAGCCAATGGCAAGCCACTTGCACACGTGACCATCAAATGTGGTATATACCAAGGAGACGCTCTGTCCCCAATGCTGTTCTGTATAGGACTGAACCCCCTCAGCCAAATAATCAACAAGACGGGCTATGGATACCAACTCAGGAATGGGGCCACCATCAGCCACCTCCTCTACATGGATGACATAAAGCTGTACGCTAAGAACGAGCGGGACATTGACTCCCTGATCCACACTACCAGGATCTACAGCTCTGACATCGGAATGTCATTCGGACTTGAGAAATGTGGCCGCATGGTGACTAAAAGAGGAAAGGTAATCCACACAGAGGGGGTCTCACTCCCAGAAGGAATAATAGCAGACATTGAGGACAGCTACAAATACCTTGGAATTCCACAGGCAAATGGCAACCTTGACGAGGAAACAAGGAAAGCAGCCACAGCCAAATACCTCCATCGAGTAAGGCAAGTCCTAAGAAGTCAGCTCAATGGCAAGAGCAAGTCCCTAGCCATTAACAGCTACGCCTTACCAGTAATCAGATACCCTGCAGGAATCATATGGTGGCCAAAGGAAGATATACAGACCACAGATATCAAGACACGGAAGCTCCTAACCATGCATGGAGGGTTCCATCCCAAGTCCAGCACCCTGAGACTGTACACTAGCCGTAAAGAAGGAGGCCGAGGACTAGCGAGCGTGAGAGCCACTATCCAAGATGAAACATCCAAGATCCATAAGTACATCAGGGATAAGGCCTCAACGGATCACGTGCTCAGTGAATGTCTCAGACAATGGGCATCAAAGGAAGATGAGGTGCTGGAGGGACCATCATGGGAGGACAAGCCCCTACATGGGATGTACCACCGAAACATAGCTGAAGTAGCTGATATCCAGAAATCCTACCAATGGCTAGAAAGAGCTGGTCTGAAGGACAGCACAGAGGCACTGATCCTGGCTGCACAAGAACAGGCCTTGAGCACCAGAGCAATAGAGGCCCAAATCTACCACACCAGACAAGACCCCAGGTGTAGATTGTGCAAAGAAGGTCCTGAGACAATCCAGCACATAACTGCAGGGTGTAAGATGCTGGCAGGTAAAGCATACATGGAGCGCCATAACCAAGTAGCTGGAATCGTGTACAGGAACATCTGTGCAGAGTATGGACTGGAAGTCCCAAGATCCAAGTGGGAAACACCTCCAAAGGTGGTAGAGAATGACCAAGCCAAGATCCTCTGGGACTTCCAGATCCAGACAGACAGAATGGTAATGGCGAACCAACCGGACATTGTGGTGGTGGACAAAGAGCAGAGGAAAGCCGTTGTGGTTGACATAGCCATCCCAAATGATGGTAACATTAGGAAAAAGGAACATGAGAAACTTGAGAAATATCAAGGGCTCAGCGAAGAGCTGGAGAAGACCTGGAGAGTTAAGACTTCAGTGGTACCTGTGGTCATTGGAGCACTAGGGGCAGTAACCCCCAAACTGGAGGAGTGGCTGAAACAGATCCCAGGAAAAACATCTGACATCTCAGTCCAGAAAAGTGCAGTACTAGGAACAGCAAAGATACTGCGTAGAACCCTCAAGCTCCCAGGCCTCTGGTAGAGGACCCGAGCTTGAAGGGAAAAAGAGACCACCCACGGGGGGTGAGGAAAAGTTTTTTTTTTTTTTTTTTTTTTTTTATATATATAAAAGGAGAGAAGAGACCACAGGTATCCCCCAGGGTAAGGTGCCCTCTCCTTTCCTTTTCACCCTGTACACTTCAGACTTCACTCACGACACCGCCCACTGCCACATCCAGAAATTCTCCGACGACACGGCCATTGTTGGACATGTATCGGAGGGGAACGATCTGGAATACAGGACGGTCATCAATGACTTTGTCAGGTGGTGTGAGCTCAACCAGCTTCAGCTGAACACCAGCAAGACGAAGGAGATCATTGTAAGCTTCGGGAGGACAGCACCCCACTTCACTCCGGTGAACATCCAGGGATCGGACATTGAGGTCGTGGAGAACTACAAATTCTTGGGTGCTCGCCTGAACAACAAACTGGACTGGACTGATCACACCCACACCCTGTACAAGAAGGGCCAGAGTCGCCTCCTCCTGCTGAGGAGGCTGAGGTCCTTCAGTGTGTGCAGGGCTCTCCTCAGAACCTTCTATGACTCTGTGGTGGCCTCAGCCATCCTCTACGCTGTGGGTTGCTGGGGTGGGGGCAGTACGGACCGGGACAGGGGGAGACTAAATAAGATGGTCAGGAGAGCGAGCTCTGTCCTGGGCTGTCCCCTGGACTCCATTGAGGTTCTGGGTGAGAGGAGGACGTTAATTAAGCTGAAATCCATCATGGACAACAGCTCTCACCCCCTCCATGACATTGTGCGGTCCCTGAGCAGCTCCTTTAGCAGCAGAATATTACACCCACGGTGTAGGAAGAAAAGATTCCACAGGTCCTTTATTCCCACTGCTGTCAGACTCTACAACATGCATGGCGCCTGATAAAATATTGTTTTGTGTCTACCGCTACTAGTGTGCCACTAGTAGTCTTTGTACTTGTCTGTTATTTATCCTTTTTGGCACTTGTATTCTTGCACTCTTGTACGCTGCTGTGACAAGTAAATTTTCTCGCTGTGGGATGAATAACGTTCCATCATATATATATATATATATATATATATATATATATATATATATATATATATATATATATATATATATATATATATATATATATATATATATATATATATACCTCGCTACATCATGGTTCGTTTATCGCAGTTTCACTACATCGCGGATTTTTCCAAATAAAATAAAAGTTTAAAAATCAAAAGAAAACTTCTAAATTGAGGAATTATGGCACGAAACTTGCCCACACGCCAGCAGAAGCACTTGTACTTTTTTATATATTTTTTTATAATAATAGGAGTTCTAAAAATATATTTACAGTGTTGTCCCTTGTTATAGAAAAGTTATTATAATAATAAGAGTTCTAAAAACATATTAACAGTAAGTATACTTTAGCTACATCTACATATGTTACACACACACACATACTTGTACCTTGTTATAAAAAAAATTATAATAATAAAAGTTGTTCTAAAAACATATTTACAGTATGTATTAAGAATTCTCCATGCTATTTATGTTATTCAGCCACTTTGATTTGAGGTAGGCTGATTTATTTTGAAGGCCATTTTCAGGCGATACCACTTCCTGTTTCACGTTCGTGTTACAGTGGTACAGCAGTCATTGACGATGTAATAAGAGAAATGAACGATAACGCGTCTAACCTTTAGGACAATGTAGTATTGCTCCAAATGTTTGTTTACATTCCTTTAGAGGTCTGTTTCCGCGTGTTAGCACGATCGCGAATTAGCATATTACCGCTGACTCGTTAGCCTGTGCAGTACTTCTTGTTAACATGTTACACGCACACGTATAATATTTACACTTTCAATATTTATACAAAATTTCCTGTATGTTATTTATACTATTAATGTATTATTTACATGTTAGAAACAATTATTTAATGTTCTAATAATAATATATGCACTTAAATGGTTTCATATACCGTATTTTTTGGACTATAAGTCGAGGTTTTTTTCCCATAGTTTGGGTGGGGGGGGACTCATACTCAGGAGCGACTTATATGCAAAATTATTCACAAATTTTTACTTGATCATTAACACATTACTTACTTCCTAGTATAGTTGATCACTTCACGTGTTATTTTCACTTTAAACCGCATGAGGGCTAACTATGGCTGTGGAAACTCGTGGGAGTTTAAGATCAGGGGATGTTTGAGAATATTTGTCAATTTTCGCAAATGTCCTGAGTGTTGTTAGTCACCTAAATGTTGAACAGAGGCTGAGATGTACCGAAGTCAAATTCCTTGTTTGGCAAGCTCAAACATGGCCAATAAAAAATCTTGAATCTTGAATAATTGGAGCCTTACTGACAATGAGTTCCATTCACTGACTTCCGGAGTCAGGAGATTTAATGATTTGGAGTGACACAGATAGTTCAATAAACTTGTTATTTATGTCATAGTTATTTGACATATAGTTTATTTAGAGTAGCAACGTGTATGTTGTTAGACTTCAGTAGTTTCCGATTGTCTAGCGAGGCCGTGAAGGCAGCAGGGGGAGAGACGGGAAATGTCATTTTGCGTGGTACTCACTCTGAGCTTCCTTCCAAAGACAATGATTTTTCCTCGAGTCTGTTCCTTCCTAAACCTCCACTCCACCAAATTTTGGCCGTTCTCTCCTGGAAGTGTCATGTTGCGTCGCGCCACAGTTGGGTTGGCGGCACCTGGATTTTGACAGAAAAAGACAGCATGCCAACAATGTCACTGTATGAATTTCCAGTATGCTGTAGAAAAAAATGTTGTGGGTAAAATAGTGAAGCTTGTGCTAAGTCAAGTTTGGTCAAGTTTATTTATATAACCCTTAATCACAGACAAGTCTCAAAGGGCTTCACATTGTCAATGTTGACAATTATTCTCAATGTCACGGAAGCAAGACAGTGAGTTTAGTTGTATGAGTTCAGTTGTACTTTATTCTAGTATTTAACCATGTACTGTACTGTACTGCACTGTACTGTACTGTACTGTACTGTACTGTACTGTACTCACATTATTGTTAATCGATAGTCACACGCAAATCCATCCAAGTCCTCATCTTCTGTATCCGAGTTGATGATGTAAACCAGTGGTTCCCAAACTTTTTCAGACTAGCATCCCCTTGGCTCCCCAGTGAATTCCTAGCGCCCCCCCCCACCCTCGTCCTACCGCACGTTGTGTACAAATCGTTATCCGTCCCCCCCGTCGACTGACTCGTCCAACTGCACATGTGTTGTCAAACAAACGTTCGAACTTCTGACTTCGGACTGCCGCTCCCCTACCGCCCCCTTCAACTTCTGACTTCGGACTGCCGCCCCCTACCGTCCCCTTCGTCCTCACTGCCCCCCTACCGCCCCCTTCGTCCTCACCGCCCCCCCAGATCTTTCCACCGCCCCCAGGGGGGCGGTACCGCCCACTTTGGGAACCACTGATGTAAACCATTAAACATGTCAAGTTCCCTCTCGTCATTGTCTCGTCATTGTCACGTTGCTATTCTGCTAGAATTCTGGCTTTCCAGAAAGCTCTAATTGTGCCTCGTAAGCACGTCTCTGTCGATGCCATTTTAAAGGGTCTTTATGCGGTTTGCACAAACAGCTGTATTTATTCATCACTGGTGGCGGAGGTATGTACTCTATGTATTACGTACAGTTCTCTGATTGGTTTACCGCCCTGGTCTACGTATTTTACGTACTACAACGTAACGTCCTCTGATTGGTTCATCTGGTCTCCATATTACGTCTACATCTTCAGACTAGAGTGTCAACAAACAGCTTAAAAAACATTTTGACTCCTTTTGAAGAATTGTTTTCCATCTGCCAAACTGCACACCACACACTAAGCGAGGGATGCATCTTGTAGCACATATATGGAATGCTGGTATAGACTGATGTAGAATTGAAGACTTTTTACAAGTCAGAATACTAAAACATATTGACAGTGTCGCAAACAGTGCATCTTTAAAGAATACTACAAATACTGGGCAGTAACCTACTTGAGGTTTACCAACCATATTTCATCTGACAAGCATTTATTGTGTGTAGCCCATGGACCACACTTGAACACACTACCGTAATTTTCGGACGATAAGCCACAACTTTTTTCTCAAATTTGGAACCCTGCGGCTTATAGTCGGTGTGCCTTATCTTTTTTTTTTTTCCCGTGATTTTTGTGATGACCTGATCACTTCATAAAAAGGCTGTGGGCCGTTGTTGTGCGGCACCGCTTTGCTGGACGGAGGGATATGTGACACCGTCACTGGGGAGAAAATTGGTGTGTTAATCGCATGTCCATCTGCCAGGCAAATAGTGTCGTATAATTCACACAAAGAAGAGACAGAACGAGAACAAGACGGGCATTACTGAAGAAAGGAAGCTTTTATACACAAACCGTCATGAGGGACAAAAGAAATGCATATGATGCCGCTTTTAAGATAAAGGCAGTCGATTTGGGCCATTGTTAATGACATGTGTTGTGTCACCCTTTTCTTTCTTTATTTCCCAGTCACATCTACTCTGGAGCTATTATGTGTAGCTCGCTAGTTTAATGTAACTTAGCGCTTTGTGCATGAATAAAATTAGCATGAAAATGCATCATGGAAAATGCTAGAAGAAATGCATAAAAGCGACGACGAAAGCGAGACTTAGAAAGTGTGTGGCGAAGGATATCTAACGTAGATATTCCAATCAGACACTGACGAGGAATACTTTGATGATTTCAGTGCACAGGAGGAAGATGAAGACGGCGCTTTTACTGGCTCTTTTTTTACTTTTACTGGTATGTTTCTTTAACCAGCCGTATTAGTGCTATGCTACCATGCTGCTGCTGTGTTACCGCCACGTCTCAGTGAGTTTTACCTTTAAAAAAAAATGTTTTTTTTTAATCCAGCCCTATTACTACTGTGTCACTTCCGTGTTGCTGCGGTATTACTGCCGCGTCACAGGCAGTGTTTGGTAAGAAATGTTAAGGTATGTTATTAAAACGGCTCGGTGGCGCACTGGGTAGCACGTCCGCCTCACAGTTAGGAGGGTGCGGGTTCGATTCCACCTCCGGCCCTCCCTGTGTGGAGTTTGCATGTTCTCCCCGGGCCCGCGTGGGTTTTCTCCGGGCACTCCGGTTTCCTCCCACATCCCAAAAACATGCTTGGTAGGCCGATTGAGCACTCCAAATTGTCCCTAGGTGTGAGTGCGAGTGCGGATGGTTGTTTGTCTCTGTGTGCCCTGCGATTGGCTGGCAACCGGTTCAGGGTGTCCCCTGCCTACTGCCCGTTGATGGCTGGGATAGGCTCCAGCACGCCCGCGACCCCCGTGGGGACTAAGCGGTTCAGAAAATGGATGGATGGATGGATGGATGGATGGATGGATGGATGGATGGATGTTATTAAAACTTTAAAAAGGCTTTCTGTGCACCATATTTCTTTGTAAATAACTCGCGTGCACATGCGGCTTATAGTACGGTGCGGCTTATTTACGGGGAAAAAAACAATTTTCTGCGATTTTTTGCTGGTGCGGCTTTCTGTGTACTGTCTTTCTTTGTAAATAACTTGCATGCACACTTCTGTGTTGCTGCGGTATTACTGCCGGATCACAGGCAGCGTTTAGAAAGACATGTTAAAGTATGTTATTAAAACTTTAAAAAGGCTTTCTGTGTACCATATTTCTTTGTAAATAACTCGCGTGCACATGCGGCTTATAGTACGGTGCGGCTTATTTACGGGAAAAAAAAACAAATTTTCTGCGATTTTTGGCTGGTGCGGCTTATAGTCAGGTGCGGCTAATAGTCCGGAAATTACCGTATATGTAAATAAAGCAGCCTATACACTGTAACAGCAGGACTTCTTATTCAGTTTGTGCACTTACCTGCCAGAATATGAGGCTCAGTCTGATAATGTGTATCCATCCCATTGGCATAGATGACTCTAAGAGAATGATCATTACCCACTTGGTAGCTGTTTCGAAGCTGGTCTGGGGGGATAGAGGAACATGTAATTACCATAAAGACGAGATATATTTCGTAAAAAAAAACTAATTGACTATTAAGGTTGTGATTATAAAAGGAGACAGAAGAATCATAAGACAATGAACAAAGGGGAGTGAAAACAGGTAAATTAATTTCCATTTCCTTATTTGAACCTGCTAATGGAGCACAGAGCAGGTATTACCATCCCGCTGCCTCTTTTAATTAGGTTTCCCTTAACCTCACAACACTAATGGTGTGTGTTGTGTGTGTGCATGTGTGTAAATGAGCAGATGTGATGACTAAACAAGAGGCTTTATTCCACCAACCTACAAACTATTTCTGTCTTTAAAAACTACAAAAATATTTTTATCATCTGTCATGGCAGATAAACATAAATAGATTCTAGATTCAGAGAGTGGTGTAAAGAAGCAGAGCTCATTCGCTGGGCAGGGTTGTATTAAGACAAGGGATTTGACAGATGGTGGTGAGTTTTGCAGACGAAGGAAATAGATGTGCCAAGTGCTTATTTCCAAAAGAGAGAGGAGCACAGGATGACACGCAAGAGCGACAGCAGTCACATTCAGGTGGACTGTTTTGTATGTAGTTGATGAAACCTGACAGAGATTTTGATGTTGTTCATTGGTGACAAGAAAGACCACATTCAAACATCATCAGATGATAGTACATGATATTATTATGGTGGTGGGAAAAAGGAAGAGTGAAAATGGGGGTAGACCTGAAGACCAAACGATGAAAGTTAACAAAGCAAAACATCTTGTGAGTCAAGAATAGCTTTGTGTTGTCTTGATGAGCTGGCAGATGATTGAGGTGATATAGCAGGAGTGATTTGGGAGACCAGTAGGAAATTATTTGATGTTTCTCTGGGCAAACATAAGAAGATAATGAACACCAAACAAGGATATTCAGAGTGTAGAGAAGAGGAGGATGATGAAGAAGAGATTTGGTAGAAAGAGGAGTGAGAACCACAGACAGGAGTTAAAGAAGAGGACATCAAAGTAAAAGAGGGAGATGGCAAAAGCCCACAGAAAGTACAGTATATGAGTTGTATGAGAGCTTGGACACAAAGGAGGGACAGAATTGTACAGATTGATGAGGCAGAAGGCTCAAGCAGGGAAGGCTTAATGCGCTCCAAAAAGTGGACATTTGTGAGCAACAGTCGTGACAAATCTATGCCCAGAGAATAGAAACCCTGCCACAGTCTAATCAACGGGCACGTAAACGAGCAAGTTTCCGAAAGCTTGGCCATTTCTCTTTGCTTGTCTGTTCTTACGTCATTTTGATATCCTGAAATGTCTTCAGTGGCGGCAAAAGTACTGTTCCAATTGGAAGTACAAATATACCAAGAACGCATGGAATACGCGAATGTTGTTTTTGTCAGATAGCTTAAACCAAGGAAGCATTGGTTAGTTCTTGGAATGGCTTGGCGAGGGAAATGTCCCAAGGTGCATTTCATGCTACTACCACAAAAACATGTCACAGAGGGAGGGGAAATTAAAAAAAACAGCTGTTGCAATTTACAAAGAAACTCTCCTTTGGAAAAAAGTCTTATGTGCTTAGGAAGACCATACTTGGTGTGTTCACAAGACCGTTCTCAGCGTTCAATTTGAGAAACGGTCCTTGTTTACCTGCTTGTTCGGTTCAATAGAAGCACCCGTGGCTCTAAAGCCAAACTAAGGCAGCGTTTTCACATTGTGGACTTGGATTTGATACCTCTCGACACATTAAAGTTGTAAAGTGGTTTCATGCCAACAAGGAGCACCACATGGAACAGTGGGATATCAGTTAAAGGAGCTGCCGGCTAGGAGATAGTAGGAGATTTATGGATATGGTGACTCCCAGATAGCTTTATTTGCAACTGCAGATCGAGAACAACAATGAGGGATGGAAGCGGGCGATTTAGGTTCAGAACAAAACGAAAAAAAGTCCTGTATTCACTTCAATATTTTAGTCCCAAGGGATATTCTTATCTCAATTTGTAATACCATCTGATTACAATTGAAAATATTAACAGATGTATTCCTAAAATCCTACCTTAACCTGATATTTTTATGAAACTCTTCTTTTATTAAAGTCCACAATTAATTGAATTATACTGCCTAAAATGCAACATACTCTAATCATTCATTGTTTACAAAGCTCATAAGACAGCTCATAGAACTTTCCAGACTAGCTGCATACTGAACCAGTGTGAGATTAAATCCTAAATAATGTATATGGATCGATGCAGGGGAACACTTCATGAGTCAATGGTGTTGAATAACTTATTACATCCCAATCAATACTACCCTGCTGTGTTTGTCTCACACTCTGGGTAGACATAATGTGAACTAAAACAAATTACTGCTGGCCACACATGACCTTGGTTAAACTGGCTCATTAGTTCATATTGAACCAGGGTATGCAAAATGTATGATTTGTCTCCTTGTTCAAGCATTACATGACATACTGTGTAATGTTGGCAAATTATCTGTCTTTTTTTTAAAGAGCGAACAAGAGTGTTTTTAAAGCAAAAATTGAGAAATACAATTTGAGAAAATCTGAGGTGCTGTTGATGAAAGCAAGTGGGTTAGGGTTAGTATTTAGTAGTAAGTGCGAGGGAAAATGGATTTTGGTACGTTACAGTAGTTTACAGCAAAACAAAGCAGAAAAGAAGTGGGGTACAAAATGTTTCATGTGAAGCTTATATTGTTACTGTTATTTCTCTTAAAGATTTTAAGTGACTATTCCCATTATTTTCAGCTTTTTGACGATAATGTATTATAGTATTCTGTCATTATCTTCATTAAATCCAAAAAGGAATACTGCTCAGTATAGGTGATGAAAGCAATTCTGAAATATCCTCCTACACCGCCATTGCTAAGAATGATTAAATACTTGCCAAGTTATCCATCCATTTTCTGTACCGCTTGCCCCCACTGAGGTCGCGGGCGTGCTGGAGCTTATCCCAGTAGTCATCGGGCAGTAGGCGGGGGACACCCTTAACTGGTTGTCAGCCAATTGCAAGGCAGACAAAGATGAACAATCACCCACACTCACACCTACGGGCAATTTGGAGTGCTCAATTGGCCTACCAAGCATGTTTTTTGGGATGTGGGAGGAAACCAGAGTGCCTGGAGAAAACCCACGTGGGCACGGGGAGAACATGCAAACTCCACACAGGGAGGGCTGGAGGTGAAATCGAACCCGCACCATCTGAACTGTGAGGCGGACGTGCACCACCGAGCTAACCGGTGCACCACCGTGCCACCTAATTGCCAAGTTATGTTATTTTAATTCAACCAATTACCTCAGTTAAAGACGCAGCATTTGTGTTCAAAATGTATGCAATACAATACACATGATTTAAGACTGCAACACCAAGCTCTCAAATTTAAGCTCTTACCCTGCACCAGAGTATAGAATGAGTCTATAGATGACAGGTTGGTCGTTATGGAAACATCCTCGTCCCTCCCTGACGTCTCAATATCCACAGCAACTGCCCCTGATGACATGTCGCCGTGGAGATTGGTAACCATGCCAGTGGGGAAGGTTACATTAGTCAAACGACCCTCACTGTCATAACTGTAGGTAAAGTGAAGAGGAAAAGTAATTGAGATATATCAAATGAGTTTCCATGATCTAAAAATATCCATGGCCACGGCAGGAGGCAGTGGTTGGAAACTAATGAAATTACACGAGTCGTATTTAAAGCAAATCTATACAGGTTTTCCTTGTGTTCACCACAAATACAAATAAAAATATATACTTACTCATAGAAAGTAGTCCACCCAATTTGGATGCTTTTGGTCGCTAGTAAGCCACTGTTGCTATGGTAACTAAACAAGACCAGCTCTTGACCCTGGGCTGTGAGAGACTTCAGACCCCCATTTGTTCCAATGGTCAGCCAGATGACCTATACATAGAAGCGTGGGCACGGGCATACACGGGGTTTGTGTACAATCTCTTGATAGTTTTATGGCCAGATACAACACCCTATTTTATTTGATTTGATTTGATTTGATATTTCAAAAGACAGCTCAGTAGTTTATCTTTGTGTGAGGTCTTAACTCACCTGATTGTCTGGCGCAACCACACGTACAGGCATCCTGTTGGTATCTCTACGTATACGGAGTGTGTTACCGCTGCTGTCAGTCACTGCTGTTAAATCCTCCTCATTGCTTTAAAAAAAACAAAAAACATCAACATGGTAAATTATGTGACTCACAGGGGGAAGGATGGGGCGTAAAAGCAAATCTCATCCCACACCAACCTGTAGCTAAAATTGTATTTATAGTCTCCAGTGACTAGGGATAGTGTGAATTGGTGCGTTCCATTCAAGTCAAACACATAGAGCTCCTGGGAGGCTGGAGAGGTCACTTCATAATAGCTGGGACCAGATGCTAAAGAGACTGAGGACACACACACACATTAAAGCATTTATTTTCAACCCTTGACCTGAGGCATTGGTTAATGCACAACGCTATTTGGATAAAAAATGCTTACACACATTTGAGGTAACATGTTTACCTAATGGTACCCATCATTGTGCTAAGTTGGAATGTAATTGTATAGTCAACAAATTAAATTCAATGAAATGATATACCAGTAAGTGGTTGGTTCCGCCGGATTGCTCGAATGCGAATATTTCCTAGATCGGCCACGTACAGTGTCCCATCCGGGGATACCACCAAAGAGGAAGGACAATTAAGTCGTGCGTCTTTTGCATAACCATCTCCTGTTTGGTAACAGTCACAGTTGGCGTCATTCTGTAGCAAATAAATGAGACAGGATGTGAGACAGATGATCATCATTAACATTATAACTAAAACTTTTGGAAATTACATTGTACAGCAATCTAGATATGAAATAAGAAATTGGGTGATTTAAGTACCTTGCAGTCACAATCAGATGGTGCTCCGGCAACATAGGTAATTTCTCCATCAGTTGAGACCTAGGAACAAGTAGATAAAATAGTGGGGGAAATCAAAGTCTGGGTGGACCGATAGCTGAGGGATTAAAACATTTTTTTAGAAATCGTGTCATTGTGGGGGAGGTTCACAGGGCCCTCCAACATGCTTAGGACCACCAGATAATCCCCTCCACCCCACAGGTTGAAGATTACCTGTCGAATGCGATGGATTTTTTTCTCGTCTGTCTCTGTGATGTACAGAATGCCATTGTAGGACAAGGAAATGGCTGTTGCTCCCTCTAGCATGGTCTGAACAGCTTTTTTTCCCATAGTGTATTCAATACCAGGTACTTGGCAGTGCATGGGACGGCCTGCCACGATACGAACCTGAACACACACCCAAACAGTATTGCTTAATGACATAGTTAATTACATTAATGGATGTTGGTGTTTTCTTTTTCACTGAGTAGGAAAGAAAAAGGAAGCACAGAATATGTCACAAAGTATTAAGAATGTACATACGGACAATACCTGTCTATCTTCAGTGATCTGCAGCACAACATTGTTGTCCAAAACATATATGGAGTTGTCCATGGGACTGATTGCTAGATCAGTGGGCCATTCCAAACGAACCTGGATGTAGAGGTAACAAGGTGGAGAGTTTTATCTCAGACAAACTATCACACGTTTATGACAGGTTCTTCCTAGAAATACAGTATGTCTATAAAGTAATTGGTAAGGCAGCACAATGGAGCAGTGTTTAGAAACTGTCACCTCACATCCTAAAGTTTCTCAGGGCAAAAGAGGAGTTTTCAAATTCTCCCTGTACCTGTTTGGGTTATCTCCATGGTACTCTGTTTTCTTCCCAAAGACGGAAAACCACAAAGCCATGCAAGCGCAGTAAATTCTACACGACAGATGTGAAAAGTTAATTATGTACGTACAATTATTTTAAAATACTTAAAGAGGTAGTATTGTTTTTGTTTTTTATCGCCGTTATATGACTACCGTACTTTCCGCACTATTAGGCGCACTTAAAAACTTAAAATTAACTCCAAAAAACACAGTGCGCCTTATACTGCAGAGCGCCTTATAAATGGATCAATTGATGAATATGTTGATCCATACTGGTTGTACACAGCGCTCTGCACAAAACGTTTCAGTACGTTTTAGTACGACTAGTAAATTACAAGGTCGCATCGCTTCCCAGCATTACGGCAACCGTGATCAGGGGGCGTCACTGAATAGCTGTTGTACCCGCGAGGCTATTTCATTTAAAAATAGGCTTTTCCGTTAATGTTTTCGAGTACGTTTACGGATCAATATCCAACGGAATCATAAATAAGCAGCATCAATGTGTTAAATCAGTCTTTAGTCGGTTCTGATCACTTTAATGAGAGAGTGTTTGAGAAACGTGATTGTTTACAGAGGGCTGCCACGACACTTTGCTGAGGCTCATGGGAATCTGCGATTTGAGGCTCATGGGAGTTTGCGAGTGGCTAATGGTATAATGATAACTGCTATACGCACGAGGCTATTTCATCTCAAAATAGGCTGCTTCGTTAATGTTTCGAGTAAATTTACAGATCGATGTAGAAGGGAAACATAAGCAGTACCAATATGTTAGATCGAACTTTATTCATTTCCGATAATTTTATAGGAGATAGTTTGAGAAACGCGATTGTTTACAGAGGGCTGCCACAATCAGTTCCGATCATTTTATACCTGAGTTGTGTCAGAGGGCCTCACCTACGATAACTTAAACTTGCTCAATTTTCTTCCATTGTAAAATGCACTAAATTATTTATTTTAAATAGTTGGTACTGGTAATTAGAAGAATACAATTATTCTGTTTATATTTATATTAAGCTATGTGAAATTGTGGTGTAAAGGTCAAATAAAAAAACAATTACTAATCAGTACAATTTATTCTTAACTTCTTTAACTTTTCCTCAAATGACAAAGCCGCTCCATCTCTGGGTGTGAAGTTTGATAAAAAGTCCTTGTTGGGCTTCCAGTTTTGCTAGCAATGCATCAGCCTCTGATGCGCCCTGTTTATCAGACAGATGTATTTTTTCTCATGCTTGGTCGTGTAATGGCGACTCAAATTATATTCTTTAAACACAGCGACCTGTGTACCACAAATCAGGCACATGGCTTTACCTTTCATTTCTGTAAAGAAATACTTGGCAGTCCATGTCTTGTTGAAAACACGGCGCTCCTTGTCAACTTTTCTTTTCTGAGGGTCAGCACACGTTTCTCGGGCAGCATTACTTCGCACCGTTCACCTCACGCACAGCTCACATACACGTACGCTACACGGAAGTGCGACGCCTTTCAAAATAGAAGCAAAACAGTTGTATTGTACGCACGACACAAATTTTTATTTACCGTATTTGCCGGTGTATTAGTCGACCTTTTTCGATCCAAAATCGACCGAAAAAAATCGACCTCGACTTATACAGCGAGTCATAAAATTTAACTTCGTATTCATCGCTTCAAATGTGATGGTAACCAAGGCCGTTTCTCATGCATCTCATTGTGCGTGGGTGTGCGTGCGTCAGGCTCATCAAACAGCGAGAAACTGAATCATTATAAAGCGTTCGTCGCATTAACACGCATCCTCAGCAACAATTTCAAATATTCTCACCTCAATAACGGACATCGAAAGCCAGGCAGCGACGATGACTGCTAGGGGGAAGTACTGGGTATTGAGCGAATGTGCGAGTCATCGCGCGTCAAGCAACGACAATAATTCAATCGCCATGTCTAAATGAATGTCGTTGGCACTTAGAAAATATTCGCCAAACTTGGCTAGACTTCCAGGCGAAGAGGCAGAATTTTCACTTATTCTGGCCGACCGGAGGAACCAGCCGAAGCGGACACTTTACGGCGGTTGAGTCGTTGGCACTTAGATAATATTCGCCAAACTTGGCTGGACTTCCAGGGGAAGAGGCCGAATTTTCACTAGTTCTGGCCGACCGGAGGAACCAGCCGAGGCGGACACTTTATGGCGCAAGAGCCGTTGGCACTTAGAAAATATTCGCCAAACTTGGCCGGACTTCCAGGGGAAGAGGCCGAATTTTTACTTGTGGTGGCCGACACGGGGAACCAGCCGAGGCGGACTCTTTACGGCGGTTGAGTCGTTGGCACTTAGAAAATATTCGCCAAACTTGGCCGGACTTCCAGGGGAAGAGGCCGAATTTTCACTTGTGGTGGCCGACACGGGGAACCAGCCGAGGCGGACACTTGACGGCGGTATAGTCGTTCGCACTTTGAAAATATTTGCCAAACTTGGCCAGACTTCCAGGGGAAGAGGCCGAATTTTCACTTGTGGTGGCCGACATGGGGAACCAGCCGAGGCGGACACTTTACGGCGGTTGAGTCGTTGGCACTTAGAAAATATTTGCCAAACTTGGCCAGATTTCCAGGGGAAGAGGCCGAATTTTCACTTGTTCTGGCCGACATGGGGAACCAGCCGAGGCGGACTCTTTATGGCGCAAGAGCCGTTGGCACTTAGAAAATATTCGCCAAACGCTCTCGATGGGACAGAAGACGACCTTATCTGGGAAGAGGAGGAGGAAACTGAGGATAGAGAAGACCAACAAGATGCCCTTTATGACGACAAACTAAACGAAAACGAATGAAACGAGCTTTTCGGAAATAGCCACGATGAAGACGAATTTTGAACTCTATGTACCGGCAATCACTTTATAATTATAATTTGTTGTTTATTAACTAAAAATAAACCAGTTTCTAAGAGTGTTCATTGTTGTTAGTCTCTCTCGGCGCGTAATATCACAGGGTCATGAAGTAAATAATATTTAAAATGGCGTATAGATCGCTCGCTACAAACTCGCAAATTTGAACACATTTCGTCAATAAATTTCGCATATCTCAGATTGAATTTTGAAGTTTAATATAATGCAACAATTGAGCTCGACTTATACAAAGGATATATCATAAAATCGTAAATTTCCGTCGAATATTAGGGGGTCGACTTATACACCGAGTCGACTTATACACCGGCAAATACGGTATTTATTTATTTATTTTTAATTACGATTGGCCACATGCGGGCCGGACAGGGATACACAAAGGGCCGGATGTGGCCCGCGGGCCGTAATTTGCCCAGGTTTGTTATCGGAGATAGTGTGAGAAATGTGATTGTTTACAGAGGGCTGCCATGACACTTTGCTGAGGCTCAGGGGAGTCTGCGAGCTGAGGCTCATGGGAGTTTGCGGGTGGCTAATGCTATAATGATAGCTGCTATACGCACGAGGCTGTATCATCTCAAAATAGGCTGCTCCGTTGATTTTTCGAGTAAATTTACGGATCGATATAGAAGGGAAACATAAGTAAGCAGTACCAATGTGTTAGATCAAACTTTATTCATTTCCGATAATTTTATAGGAGATAGTTTGAGAAACGCGATTGTTTACAGAGGGCTGCCACGACACTTTGCTGAGGCTCATGGGAGTTTGCGGGTGGCTAATGCTATAATGATAGCTGCTATACACACGATGATATTTCATCTCAAAATAGGCTGTTCCGTTAATGTTTCGAGTAAATTTACGGCTCGATATGGAAGGGAAACATAAGTAAGTAGTACCAATGTGTTCGATCGTACTTTATTCAGTTCCGATCATTTCATAGGAGATAGTTTGAGAAACGCGATTGTTTACAGAGGGCTCATTGGTTATTGGCTAGTGGATGCATACCGCAACCCTAGCCAACCTCAGTTTTTTGCAGTATAGCTTCTATTTCATGCGCCTTTTAATCCGGTGCACCCTATGTATAAAATTATGTCTAAAAAAAAGAAAAAAATTCAATGAGTGTGCGCCTTATAATCCAGTGCGCCTTTTGGTGCGAAAAATACGGTATGTGAATAATGTATTTCATATGAATAATCACATGATTTCTCTTAATTTATAAATTAAAAAGTAAGACTGGATATGTTTTTCTACTTCCTACTCCCTTTGAACATATGAACTGCGTTGAACTTTTTAAGATATGTATTGATCTTTTTTTTATTACCGACGCAACCAACCAACCAACCAACCAACCAACCAACCAACCAACCAACCAACCAACCAACCAACCAACCAACCAACCAACCAACCAACCAATCCTGCCGCCCAACTCACCGACCGTGTATCATCCCTTTAACTAACCGACAAGTCCACCATGTGTAGTTTAGAGCTGTAAACGTCCGCACTGGACAAGCTGCTAAGAAATGGTTGGATTGAAAAAGTCAAATCCTCAGTTGTATACTTCAAAAACTATTCAGCCAAAATGGGGTATGATTGATGTTTTAAGGCTTGATTTGTGTTAAATTCAGAATTGTTGTATTTGAATGGAAATAACCTCGATTCAACTCAAGTGCACTTTAAAATAACGACTGCATACAAAGTGCTGTACAGGGAGTAAAAATAAGTAATGCAACAACAAAGTTAAAACAATAAATTAATTACAAAGAAAGTAAGAAGCACAAACGATTTTTAAAGATGGAAGCGAGGGGGCTTGCCTAACGTTTAGTGGGAAGTTAAAGAGAGGGTTTGGCATTGGAAAAGTTTTGATATTTGGCCTTTGCTTAGTTCTCTGTACTTAAAATAGTATCTGGCCTGCTGACCTAAAATGCATAGGGGCGAAGGAGTTTAGAGAGATAGGGTGGGGCAAGATTATTTAAATATTTCAAAACAAACACTAGAATCTTATGAAAAAAAACTCTAAAATACACAGGGCGTCAAATGGGACGTCAGCGTAGGAGTTAAGTTTGGACCAACGGAGACACTTGGAGAACTGTCTGACTCCAAAATAAATTGCATTACAGTAATTCAGCTGAGGTGTAACGAGAACATGAATTACTGTTTTAAAGTGCTCCTTAGAAATGAGAGGCTTTATCTTAGCAATGCTCCCAAGGATGAAAAAAGCTGGACTTAACTACAGCACCAATTTGCCGGTCAATTTTAAAATCACTATCCAGTTTAACACCCGAAATTGCGACTGTTGGCTTTAGATAAGTTGCCAGGGGGCCCAAGTCAGAAGGATGTTGTTTATTTTTATTCCATAAATGAAGACTGGAGGTCAACTAGACCCCCAAAATGTAAACATGTCAACATCTGAGTGTTGTTCGTCACCTAAATGTTGAACAGAGGCTGTGATTTACCGAAGTCAAATTCCTTGTTTGGCAAGCTCAAACATGGCGAATAAAAACTCTTGAATCTTGAATCAATGCAGGCTCCTAATCTGAAACTTTGCCAATATCAGCACAGGCTAAACAACACAGACTTGAGTTTATTAATTTTTTAAAAGCAGAAAATTCTATGCTGAAAATGGCATCTTGAGCGATCGTGCATGTAGCGTAATTTTCGGACTATAAGTCGCGTTTTTTTTTCATAGTTTGGGTGGGGGGGGGGCGACTTATACTCAGGAGCAACTTATATGTGAATTTTTTCACAAATTTTCAAAATTCAAAAATCCACGATGTAGTGAAACCGCGATAAACGAACCGTGATGTAGCAAGGGATTACTGTCATTTGAACTGAAAGTGACGTCAGCAGCGCGGCGGTTGTTTACATAAAGGACAAAGGATTCAATCACGGGATGACGAAGATGACGAAGGGCCCCACGTTTGAAGGATTTAATGATTTGCAGTGACACAAGGTTTGAAAAATGTATTTATGTTATAGTTATTTGATATATTTTATTTCGTGTAGCAACGTGTATATCTTTTTATCGTTACAGTTCAGTAGTTGTTGGCTCGTTGAACTCTTGTTTTGTTAAATAAAGAGCCGTTTACCAAGCCCACGTCTTTCCTGGTACTTTGTTAATGCTACAATGTAGTTATATACTAGATCTTTGCGGCGCGCGCGCGGCGTTGTTGACATAAAGGACGAGGAATTTGATTGATGGATTTAATGATTTGGAGTGACACAGAGGGTTTGATAATATTGTTGTAATATGATAGTTATTTGAAATATACTTTATATATCGTTATATGGGTCTGTGGAATAATTAGAAATGCAACTTACAACGAGTCCGATGTCAGCGGCGCGGCGCATTTGTATAAAGGACAATCGATGGATTTAATGTATTGGAGTTGTACTTCTTAACGTGGTTACAAGGCTTGGCTAGATGCGGTTCAGCCACAGCTGAACACATTTCTGTCCCTTCTCAATAAACTCTGCTAAGTCCGATGCTGTGCAGGGCGGCTAAGATTGTTCGTTTTGCAGAGGAGAACCCTTCGATGTTCAAAGACAGAATTGTCAATGCTGGTCGTGAGGAGGTTCCTCGTTTCCAAGATCGACCTTTGTGTCTATCTCCAGGCATGATGTTACGGCGTTTGTAAGAAAAAAACTGTTAGGGTTTTCCAGGTTATCTTTATCATAGGATTATGTTGGAATGCAACAGGTAATAAATACCTTACCTTGTCCTCCTTATCACAAGGTCGTAAAACATCCCCTGACATGTTTAGACTAGAGGACAAGGGCTTTAGCCAGTTTACCCAAACCCCCACTCTGTTTCTCTTAATAAATATCCCCTCGCAGGAACGAGGGTTCAGACTTCATTCCTTGAACGAGTGAACTCTCCACCTGCAGGTGTCCAAAAGGACTTACTTGTCTCCCGTGTGGTTCTTGCAAAATAAGTTGGAGTGAGCAAATCTCTAACAAAAACTGAAATATCCCTGAATTTTAGCTGGTGCGGCTTAAAATCTAGTGCGGTTTATAGTCCGGCAATTACGGTACATGTCATTGTGAGGACACTTTGTCACCTGTCTTATGTGCATGCTGGTATCACAGGTCAGAGGTCGTGCAGAAGTCAAGTCATTGCTTCCCAACACTGTGGAGATGATCCCATTGCGATCCACTTTTCTGATCATCGTCCCATCCACAAAGTAAATTAAACCATTTTTGTCAACTGCAATCCCTGTATAGGGTAGAAAAAAACATCACCAAAGCACAGCATATCATTTAACATTTCTACCATGTAGTACAGGGGTGTCAAACTCATTTCGCGGGCCGGGCCGCATTGTAGTCATAGCTTTTTTCAGAGGGCCATTATGACTGTCAACCCAAATAAATGTATGACCACCTCATAATATATAAAGTAAAAGCTACAAAACAAACTGACAAATAACTCGTTTTCAAATCAGACGAGTAAAAACTGGTCAAATATTTAAAAAAAAAGTTATTAAAAGTGAAGACAATTTGCAATTCTAGTAATGACACACGAATTTGATGCACAATTTGTCTTCGCGGGTTACATAAAATGATGTGGCGAGTCGTATCTGGCCCCCGGGCCTTGAGTATGACACCTGTGATGTAGTATGTGAACCATTATCATCGTCATCAGCTCCCTCCAGCCACTCGTGTCTTGTTGTGCTTCTTGTGTTCATGCGGCAAAATAAGCAAACACTTAAATTTCTGCTAGGTAATCTTCAACTATTCGATGACAATGTGCATTTAAGTTTAAATCTGACGGGTCAAATTCAGATAAAAGCATACAATTATATACAAAAACGATTATCACACCATTGATATTTTTTCCATATATGGTGCATTTTTCCCATTTTAATTATGTTTCATTCTCCTTCATTTTCCCTCTGAGCCTTGTTCATGTCCTGCCTAATAGGTTTTCCTGTCCACCTTTTCTATCAGATTTTATCCTTGTGCATACCAATTAGATGTGTCTCAATTTACAAACAATTTGACTTTAAAACAGCTTTTCAGAACCCAACATGTTCATAAGTTGAGGGCTACATTGTGAGAGATCGGACAGTACAGCCAAATGCAAAGTGAAGCAGACTTTATTGTGTAGGGAGAGGAGAACGATGGAGGGCTGAAGTGGCGAACGGGCGAGGTTGCGCTCGTCGGGTGTGGATACCCGGATGGCAAGCCAGGGGTAGGGGCTTGCGGCTGGACTTCGCACTGGCGAGGAATGGACATGGCGGACGGGTGATCTCCAAAGAGAGCAACTGCGGACTGACAAGGTAGCACTGGACAGACAGGAACAGAACCGAATCATAAAGAAACGGGGAGTCAAGCTTACAAGGACCGGTGTGCACGTAGACATCACAAGCTGACAAGGATTGTTTCGCTGGCCGTACTAATATAGCGCTCCCAATGAGCCCGCGACAGGTGACAGTGATCATGGTGATTGGGGGGCGTGGCTGGATGACACCGGCGCGTGACAGAACCCCCCCCAAAAGGAACGACTCCCAACGTCCTCAGGAACAGCCCCCCTACACCGAGTGGGCGGGGGGAATCAATACTCGGTTGATGCATCCGATTCGGCAGCCGACGTCGAACCAGCAGATGCCGGGGCGCGGTGCAGCGGCGGACCCTCCCCACAGGCCATCTCCCTCCGGCACGTACGCCCTCGCCGGGGGCCCGGCTGGTCCCGATGCAGGCGGTGGAACTCCGCGACGAGTGAGGGGTCAAGGATTGAGTGGCTCGGCACCCAGGAGCGGTGCAAATCATTGTACCCCTCCCAATCCACGAGGTACTGGCGCCCACGGCCATGACGCCGCGACCGGAGCAAGGAGCGGACGGTGTAAGCCGGCTCTCCCTCGACGAGCCGGTGTGGCGGCAGAGCAGACACTGCACCCAAAGGGCTCTCAAACACGGGTCTCACCCGAGAGACGTGGAACGTGGGATGGACCTTCATGGAGCTAGGAATGCGCAGACTAACAGCAGACAGGTTAATTACCTTGCATATGGGGAAGGGACCGACGAAGCGGGGCGCCAGCTTGCGAGATTCTGTGCGCAGCTGCAGAAGAAAGCCTTGCCCAGCTCCTGTTTCAGACGTTCGGCTTGCCCATTCGATTGCGGATGGAACCCTGACGAGAGGCTGGCTGTGGCGCAGAGGAGCTGGCACGACTCCGCCCAGAAGGCGGAAGAGAATTGCGGGCCACGGTCCGACACAATGTCCTGAGGGATGCCGTGGTGCCGAACAACCTCCTGCAGCAGAATGGACGCAGTTTGCATTGCCGACGGGAGTTTGGGCAGGGGAATAAAATGGCCCATTTTGCTGAACCGGTCCACGACTGTGGGGACCGCAGTTTTTACCTCCGAAGACGGAAGCCCCGTGACGAAGTCGACCGACAGGTGAGACCAGTGTCGCCGGGGAACGGGTAGAGGCTGGAGCAACCCGGCCGGGGGCTGATTAGATGACTTACAGCGGTTACAGGTAGGGCAGACCTTGACGTAATCGTGCGTCTCCTCCCTCCAGGCAGGCCACCAGAACCGCTGAGCCACCATGAACCTTGTGCGGGCAGTTCTGGGATGGCAGGCGAGGCAGGAGTCGTGTGCCCATTGAAGGACGGATGACCGCAGGTCCTCGGGGACAAACAGGCGACCCTCTGGGCAGTTGCTGGGACCAGGTTGATCGTGCGCTGCAGCCTCCACCTGACGCTCAATCTCCCACGACAGGGCCGCCACCCAAACAGAGCTCGGAAGGATAGTGGGAATTGGACCCTCCACCTCCTCCCCTCCAGGGAACCTGCGCAATAAGGCGTCTGCCTTCGCGTTGCGGGAGGCCGGTCTGTAAGAGAGCGAAAATTCGAACCGGTGAAAAAAAGGGCCCACCAAGCTTGCCTACGTTCAGTCTCTCGGCCGATCTCAAGTATTCCAGGTTGCGGTGGTCCGTCCAGACGATGAACGGCGTGGTGGCACCTTCCAACCAGTGCCTCCACTCCTCCAGAGCCAGCTTGACCGCCAGGAGTTCCCGATTGCCGATGTCATAATTTCATTCTGCGGATGACAGGCGGCGAGAAAAGAAAGCGCATGGGTGGAGGCGATCATCCTTGTGGCTACGCTGGGGCAATACTGCCCCGACTCCCACGTTGGAGGCGTCCACCTCAACCATGAACTGCCTCTCGGGATCGGGCACTCGGAGGATAGGAGCGCACGTAAACCTCTTCTTTAATTCCGCAATGGCACGTCCTGCCTGGTTTGTCCATTTGTATGGGGAGGCGGGGCTGGTAAGAGCGGTGAGGGGTGCCGCCACGGTGCTGTAGTTGCGGATGAAGTGGCGGTAGAAGTTCGCAAATCCCAAGAATTGTTGTACCCACTTGCATGTTTCAGGAACTGGCCAAGACGTGACTGCCCTCACCTTTTCGGGGTCCATCTCAACGAATCCCTCTCGCACCACGTAGCCGAGAAACTTGACGTGTGGAATTCGCACTTCCCCGCCTTAACGTACAGGGAATTCTCAAAGAGACGGCGCAGCACCACCCGGACATGTTTGATGTGTTCAGAGAGGGGCAGACAGGGAGTACACGTAACCCTTGGGAGGTGAGGTGCCAGGTAGCAGGTCGATCGCGCAATCGTACGACCGGTGTGGGGGAAAAAAAATTGCCTTGGCTTTGCTGAAAACATCCTTGAGTTCATGGTACTGTGCTGGAACATTGGAAATGTCCAGGTTAGGGCCGGGAATGGGCCTTTCGAGCAGGTCGGCAGCTGCTCTTAGGCATAAGTGATGTCATGGTTCGCTCCACTGCCGAACGCCTCCCACCCCCCAAGTCCAGCACCGGGTTGTGCAGCCGCAGCCAGGGAAGCCCCAAGATGAGCCGCTGCTCTGGGAGAGACAGGAGAAAAAACCGAATCGTCTCATGGTGATTGCCCGAAAGAAGTAACCTGACTTGTTCCGTGATGGAAGTCATCTCGCCAATCTGCCGACCGTCAATGGCATGAGCGGGGATTGACGGGCTCAGGGGCAGGAACTTGATTTCCAGCTGACTGGCCAAACTGATGTCCATGATGTTACCTTCCGCTCCGGAATCCACTAAAGCCGCCACGTTGCGGTCGCTCGCCGCAAGCTGGATGCGTGCTTGTAGCGTGAAGGAGCTGGAACTTGAACGGGAACTGGGAGAGAAGGTGTTAGTCAAGCTCACGCGGATCCCCCGACGCCACGCGAGCCCTGGCCTTTTAACGGATATCCATCTGCCCGATGGCCACCCTCACCACAGTTTCTGGCACAGCCCTTGTGTGAGCCGTCGGCGGTGTTCCTCTGCGGAAAGGTGGGCTCGCCCCAATTCCATCGGCTCAGCGGGCGGGGCGGTCGATGGAAGCTGAATGGGTGCACGAGGGTGGTTGCGCAGGCTTCACGGCGCTCTTCGCTCCCGCTCGCATCGCCGGGTCCGGATCCGCCGGTCCACGCAGGCCGCCAAATCCATCGCACCAGTGTTCGAGGACGCTCGGAAGACACCAACGCGTCCTTCATGTACTTGGTGAGCCCGTGGAGGAAGGTGCTTACCAGGGCCGATGTGTTCCACTGGCTGCTGCCAGCCAATGTCTGGAACTTGAGAGCATACTCTGCCACTGATCGACTACCCTGCCGCAATGTAGTCTGCTCCTCGGCGGCGTCCTCTGTGGCCGAGTCCAGGTCAAATTGCCGTAGGAGTTCGCTCGCAAAGGCTTCGAATGAGTCACAAGCAGGGGCCCTTCGCTCATACTCAGCCATTCCCCACAGCCGTGCTTCGCCCGTGAGGTGGGACAGGATAAAACCTACTTTGGCTGGCTCGGTCGCGAATGTGGCGGGTTGGAGACTCAACATGATGCGGCAGTTGGTCACAAACGCCCTCACATGTTTGGGATCTCCATTGACCTTTTCTATGTTACCAAGACGAGGATCTGGAACATCCACGGCTCTCTGGGTCTCGGCGATGGAGCGCAACCTGGATGTGGGGGAGGGGCGACAACAGCGGGTGGGATGTGGCTGGGCAGATGGCTTCTGGACATGGTACGGGGAGTGCCGAGTACCTGAGCCATCTCCTGCGGCTTCTGTTCGAGCTGTTGCTATTGTTGCTGCAGATGACGCTGCTGCTGCTGGCACACTTCGATCAGGGTTCGGATGTCCGCCAATAGGCTACTGACCACTGTCTCAGTCCACTCCAGTCGACACAATGTCGTCTGATCACTTGCTGGCTGCATACATAGCAGTACAGCCAAATGCAAAGTGAAGCAGACTTTATTGTGGAGGGAGAGGAGAACGGTGGAGGGCTGAAGCGGCGAACGGGCGAGGCTGCGCTCGTCGGGTGTGGATAGCCAGATGGCAAGCCAGGGGAAGGGGCTGGCGGCTGGACTTCGCACTGGCGAGGACTGGACATGGCGGACGGGTGATCTCCAAGGAGAGCAACTGCGAACTGACAAGGTAGCACTGGACAGACACGAACAGAACCGAATCATAAAGAAACGGGGAGTCAAGCTTACAAAGACCGGTGTGCCATCACGAGACAAGCTGACAAGGATTGTTGCGCTGGCCGCGCTAATATAGCGCTCCCAATGAGCCCGCGACAGATGACACTGATCCTTGTGATTGGGGGGCGTGGCTGGATGACACCGGCGCGTGACATATATAGGATTCTTATTGGAAGAGTTGTGCAGAGTCAAGTGGTCATATATTTTTTATGCTCTTATTATTTCTGCCTGTGTATCCTACATGGGCACATAGGCTACATAATGCATACGTTAATTTGTTTTTAGAATATCAAACATTTTATATAAGAAATTTTCGACTGATATTGATCAGATACTGATGCTGAATTATCGCCCAGTCCTGATGGAAACCTAAAGTATATGGTACAACTACAATTTACCAAAATTAAATGGATGGAACAGCAAAATAGTAGCAACTAGTGTAATTTTCATCTACCATATTTTTCTGCACCATAAGGTGCACTTAAAAGCCTTTAAATCTCTGAAAAATCTAAGGTGCGACTTTTGTGTGGACCGAATTCCAAAATCTGTAAATGTTGTGTGGCTCCCGCCACACAGGGACATAATATGTAGGTGTAATATCTAGACCCAATGAACTTATCAGAGGACATTACGTTTTACGTAGATCGGGGCGGTAAATCAAACAGAGGACTGTACGAAATATGGAGAGTACGCACCCCGGTCGCCAATGATAAATACTTGCAGTATTAGGACACTCTAAAATGGTGTTGACAAAGAGACATGCTTACAAGGCACAATTCAAGCTTTCTGGAAAGCCGGGATCATTGCTAAAAAGACAATGACAAGAGGGAACTTGGCATGTTGAATGGTGAACTTGCCCAACTGTTTAATTTGGATACAGAAGATGAGGACTTTGATGGATTTGCGTATGAATAACCAAACTTGCTCCTGTTTCATTTTTTTTTTTTTTTTTTTTTACTGTAAGTCATGCCATGCATGCGCCCTGTAATGTGATGCACTCTATTGTGGATAAAGTACAGAAAAGCCCCCGCAATTGAGTCGGCCTGAGTCGGCAATTGAGTCAATTTTTGGACTATAAGCCGCTACTTTTTTTATCAAATCTTGAACCCTGCGGCTTATAGTCCGGTGCGGCTCATATAGGTTTTTTTTTTGCGTGATTTTTCTCACGACTAATACACTTATACACTCATAAAAAGGCTGTGGACCGCTGTTGTGATGTTATGTTAATAAAAGTTATGCGTTCCTAAATAATCATCTCTTTTCTGACAATCATATTTGTGTATATTCTCTTACAATTGGTAATTAAACATTAAAAACCTTACGCGATCATGCGGCGACTTTACATGCACTTTTTCTAACAGCCATCAGGGGGGCTCGAGCTGAAAAGGTAAGAGTGAGAGAGGTGGAATACCGTAATTTTCGGACTATAAGTCGCGTTTTTTTTCATAGTTTGGGTTGGGGGGCGACTTATACTCAGGAGCGACTTATGTATGTTTTTTTCACAAATATTTACTTGATCATTAACACATCACTTACAAGTATAGTTGACCACTTCACATGTTATTTTTAGTATAGTTGATCACTTCACATGCTTTTGTATCTTTATCTTGAACATATTCAAAACATAAAAAAATTGAGAAAAAATCAAATAAAGCAATTAACACTTTAAAGCGCCATATCCAAGTCCACTGTCTGCTGTATCAAAGTCAAAGTCAAGTCAAAGTCAGCTTTATTGTCAATTTCTCCACATGCCAAAGACAGACAAAGAAACCGAAATTTCGTTCCCCCCTATCCCACGGTGACAAGACATGGCTCCCAACAGACAAACAAGTAAACAAGTATAACAAAAGCGTGCTGAATAAATAATGAATAAATAACACAACAAATAAATAAATAAATAAGAGGAGCAAAAAAAAAAGGAGCAAGTGCGCGTACAGCAGACATTCCAGAAAATAGCGCAACAGTGCCGCACGCTACGCAGAAGGGGGTAGAAGAAGCTGTTGGCAAGTCTGGTGGTGCGGGAGCGCAGGCTCCTGTACCTCTTCCCAGAGGGCAGAAGGTCAAACAAAGAGTGAGCCGGGTGACTCACATCTCTGGCAATCGAGGTTGCCTTGCGGGCGAGATGGGAGGTGTAAATGTCCTTCAGGGAGGGGAGCGAAGCACCAATAATCTTACCAGCCGTATTCACTATGCGCTGCAGGGCCTTCAAGTTCTGTTCAGTGCAGTTACCACCCCAGACAGCGATGCAACTGGTGAGGACGCTCTCAATGGTGCCACGGTAGAATGTAGACAGGACTGCCTGAGGAGCACATGCACGCCTGAGCTTCCGCAGGAAGTACAGGCGGCGCTGAGCTTTCTTTGCCAGTGACGAGGTGTTTGCGGACCAGGAGAGGTCCTCACTGATGTGCACCCCCAGGAACTTGGTGCAGCTCACCCTCTCCACCACAGCACCGTCGATGATCAGCGGCAGGTGTGTTGTGTGACCCTTCCGGAAGTCAACAACAATTTCCTTGGTCTTGTTGACGTTCAGCAGGAGGTTGTTGTCCCTGCACCACGTGGTCAGAAGGTCAACTTCCGACCTGTACCGAGTCTCGTCGCCCTTCGTGATGAGACCCACCAGAGTCGTGTCGTCAGCAAACTTCACTATGCGGTTGTCGCTGTAGGTCGCAGTGCAGTCATGCGTCAGCAGGGTGAAGAGCAATGGACTGAGCACGCAGCCCTGGGGGGCACCCGTGCTCAGCGTGATGCTGGCGGAGATTTTGTCGATTATGCACACTTGCTCCATTTTTGCTCCTCTTATATTTATTATGTTATTTGTTTATTTATTATTTATTCATCACTCTTATTTATTCATTGTTTGTGCCTTCTTGGTTTTTTTTGTGTTGTTTACTTGTATGCATATTGTGTACTATGTCTTGCCACCGTGGGATAGTGGGAACGTAATTTTGATCTCTTTGTGTGTTTTGGCATATGAAGAAATCGACAATAAAGCAGACTTTGACTTTGATGAAACAACCAAATAAACAAAACAAAAAAACTACATCTGAAAAATACAAAAAAAATCAGATGAAACTGGATGAGGGCGCTCTAAATGGGAAGGGCTTAAGAAAAATGACACCAAAAAGAAACTAATATTTTGCAGGTAACAAACTTCAAGTTGTAAAATATGCAGCTGAAAACAGTAATCGAGCCGCAGAAAGGAAGTTTGGAGAACCGTGATGTACCAAAGCATTACTGTAATTTGAATTTCAAGCGACGTCAGTGACACGGCGTGGCGCGGCGGTTGTTTACATAAGGGACAAACGTACCCACGTACGTACTACCTGCATCATTAGTGGCTTTGTTTCTAAGTGACACGGAGGACGCAGAGATTGAAAGAATTAAGGATTTGGAGTGACATAGAAGGTTTGAAAAACTATTATGGCTTTTACGGATGCCCGGTCCTACTCTACTGAGCTCTCATTCATCTCCGTCGATCGAAGTCGGGGGCCGGCGCTCGGCCGGGTGGCTGTCCGCGGACAGTGCATGGGGCTCGGACATGGCTTTTACGCCCGCCCGGTCCTATTGTATGGAGCTCTCTTCCACATCGGTGGCTGGAAGTCCACGCCGCCACACGCTTGGAAGTTTGTTTTGTTAAATAAAGAGCCGTTTACCAAACCCACGTCTTTCCTTGTACTTTGTTAACGCTACAATATAGTTATATAGTAGATCTGTGGAATAACGATGAGGCTGATGTCAGGACGCACGCGCGGCGTTGTTGACAAAGGACGAGGAATTTGATCGATGGATTTAATGATTTAAAGTGCACAGATGGTTTGATAATATTGCTTATATAATAGTTATTTGAAATATAATTTATATATCGTTATAAGGGCCTGTGGAATATTTTGAAGTGCAAGGGCTGTCAGCCGCGCGCACCGACTGTTGACAAAGAACGATCGATGGATTTAATGAATTGGAGTGACACCGATGGTTTCGTAAACGTGTTATTTATTTAATAGTTCTCTTTAATAACTCTATATGGTACGTCAGGCCCATTCTCAGCTCTTCGTTTGTGTTTGTCACGTTAGCATACCTATCGTTTAGCCTGTTGTTGCTATTGTATCGAACGATCGATGGATTTAATGAATTGGAGTGACACAGATGGTTTTATAAACATGTTATTTATGTAATAGTTGTCTTTAATAACTCTATATGTTACGTCAGGCCCGTTCTCAGCTCTCCGTTTGTGTTTGTCACGTTAGCATACCTATTGTTTAGCCTGTTGTTGCTATCGTTTAGCCTGTTGTTGCTCATTCATGACTGTTCTTGGTGTGGGATTTTGTCGAATAAACTGCCCCCCAAAATGCGACTTATACTCTGGAGCGACTTATATATGTTTTTTTCACTTTTTGGGGCATTTTATGGCTGGTGCGACTTATACTCCGGAGCGACTTATAGTCCAAAATTCACGGTATATGTGTCGAGGAAGACAGTAGTGGCGCGTTGTGCACGAGGAAAGTTAGCGTAAACAGAGCCCAATGATGGAAGACACTGGAAGGCGTGCGTATGACGCAGCTTTCAAGTTAAAAGCCATTGAGCTGGCTGATAAAGAAGGGAACAGAGCGGTTGCACGTAAACTTGGAATAAATGAATCAATTTAAAATGGCCCTACGACTTGAATGGGATGCTTGGATGACCAGCGGCGAGAAATCTTTTACAGAAACTGGACACATGCGAAGAGCAACTTTCGCACAAGTCTGGCAGTGGATCCTGACAGCGTTAAGCCGTGTGAAAAAATCCGCCATCACCAACGGGTTTCGAAAAGCCGGTCTGCTGCGTGACGGAGAGGAGAGCACAAGCTCAGGAGTGAATTTGCCTCAGGACGAGAGTGACGATGAAAGCGACAATGAAAGAGAGAATGAAAAAGAGTGTTCCGACGTACATCTGGCGCTATTCCAATCGGACACCGAGGAGGAAGATTTTGTTGGTTTCAGTGGACAGGAGGAAGACGAAAACGGCTCTCAGTGACTTTGTTGACTGGTATGTTTTTTCTTTTACCCGCCTAGTTAGTGCTGTTACTTCCGTGTTTACGACAAAATGTTAATGTTATTAAAACTTTAGCCCAGCTAGTGCTGTTACTTCTGTGTTTACAACGAAATGTTAATGCTATTAAAATTTTAGCCCAGTTAGTTCTATTACTTCCGTGTTTACAAATGTTAATGTGATTAAAACTTTAAAAAGGCTTTCTGTGTACTGTCTTTCTTCATAAATAACTCGTGCGCACGTGCAGCTTATAGTCCGGTGCGGCTTATATAAGTATAAAACTAAAAACAGTCAGGAATTTTAGCTGGTGCGACTTATAGTCCGGTGCGGCTTACAGGTTGAAAATTACGGTAGGTTTTAGTTTTTAAAAAAAAATTGTGTGTGTACCTTTAGGTCCCAGTAACTGAGCTTCTGTAGCTATTCTTCCGTCTCCACACCGTGCTTCATCAAATGGCGGACATTGTTCACCAGTACCAGCCACAACTTCCCCATTACCTTAACACACACACAGGCACGTAACACGCACACACATGGGAACTTTAAACCTTGTAAGGTCATCTGACATCTCTGATTAATAATTACAATAGTAATAATAATAATAATAATAATATTGATAATAATAATAATTTGTCATTTTGTGATTTTTGTATGACCAAAGTTAAACTAAAGACAAAGTATTACTGTAGACCTGTATAAAAACAGCACTCTGCTAGGAGGCAAATGCAATTACTTACTGATAAGGTCCCGGGCACCACTGAGGTTCTTTGGTCTGTAGAGTCGTCTTGAGTTGGTGTCTGAGACATAAAGCTGTCCTGTCACTGGATCAGTAGCCAAATAATACCTATGGGCAGGGTTGTTGCTGAAAAGGAAGTTAAGCGAAATGAAAATAAGATTAACAAATATTTGGTTTTGGAACACTAAACTAATTCCCTCAAGTTGACATTTGGAGGAGGGTAAGTAGAGTATAGCCGGAAGAACACCGATAAGAATGAATTCAACAACCAAACACTTGCCCATTGAGAGTTTGTTCAGAGGTTTGTACACAACTCAGGTAGCATACAAAAAGAAAATGTTGGATTTCAGTATGTTTGGTATCTAAGGAAAATTGACCTTAACACAAAACTTGTAGGGCGGCATGATGGAGCACTGGTTAGCACGTCCACCTCACAGGAGGGTGCGCATTCGATTCCACCTCTGACCCTCTCTGTGTGGAGTTTGCATGTTCTCCCCGTGTCTGTGTGCCCCGCGATTGGCTGGCAACCAGTTCAGGGTGTCCCCCGCCTACTGCCCGATGACTGGTGGGATAGGCTCCAGCACGCCCGCGACCCCCGTGAGCACAAGCAGTATAGAAAATGGATGGCTGGGTGGATGGACAAAACTTATATTAGGACTTTTGCCACTTGGTGTATACTTCAACATTAGCTTATTTTATTTGTATATGTATTTGGTTAGTGATACATGGAGAGTATTCATTTCATATCTCTATGACATTTTACTTTTATGGGTAGATTTTTACTAATGAGTTATTAGCTCCCTGCTGCCAACTGGTTGTTGTACTCAGCAGCACTGTTCAAGCCACTTTGTTTGTAATTCACAGAACAAGGATTGTAGAGCAACATTTGATAGAAATTAAGTAATAATATATTCTGTGATTCTGAAAAGCCAACTCCACCAAGACCACACAATTCTGTGACCCATTCCAAAGTTTGGCTTCATATGCAAGAAACATCGAAGTAGCCTTAGAAATATTTCAACACATAAAAGCTGCCCAGTCTAGCAATATTGACCACTGTCCAAAACAACTAAATGAAGTTGCCGGTGGAAGGATTATTACCGTATTGGCTCGACTATAAGACTATGTTTTCTGCATTGAAATAAGTCTGAAAAAGTGGGGATCGTCTTACATTCAGGGTCTAGACATTATACCCATTCACTTGTGCACAGCGGCAAATTAAAGGTTGCTGGTAACGACTGAGTATGTTGCTGTGATCGTGTGCGTCTTTGACACAAAGTGAGTATGTACATTTCATTTTTACTATTGTCCACTGTTGTGCCGTTTGTCCGATCGCGGTTTGCCTCTTGTGTGCGCCGTTTGATTGACAGCTCCAGCGCAATCCTTTAAGTTTGTCTCGCATCGTACGAGTAGCCGTTACGCAGCGGCACGGCGACTAACGGTCGCCAGCAAATGTATTTTGTTGTCTCGATGACTTATGTTTGGTGTGTTGCCGAGAGTATTTCATTTATGGTTATTTAGTATAATAGCGGAACCGTTACGCGCAGTTAGTTATGTAATGTGTGCCGTCTACTTGTGTTGTGTGACGTCAGAAGTTGAGTGTTGACTTACGTGCTGTATTTCTGTCTACTGCAGAACCACACACACATACACACCACACATCACACACACACACGCACGCATGCACACACACAAAACACACCCCACACACCCTTCACACGCTTCATACAATAATCACACACACAAGAATCACATTCACACACCCAAAGACTCACCCATGTACACTACACACACCTGCTCTCACAACCTTACGACCAAACGTGTGCCTGTACCCTTTTGCCAGTTTGCCTGTATGCCACTAGGAGCCACAGTGCCTGTTATTTTTTGCCAATAATTCAGTAAAGCAATCAAAACTGAACCACGTCTTCCCTCCTGTGTTCTGACCGACACCCGGGGGTGAAAAGAGCATAACCATCCGAGCGAATCCCCTATACCAGGGGTCACCAATCTTTCTTAAACCGAGAGCTACTTCCTGGGCTACCAGGCAAAGGGCTACCAGTTTGACACACATTTCTGAAATAGCCGATTTGCTCAATTTAGCTTTCACTATGTGTTATTATTGTCATTTCCAGTTCACATGTAAGTGTGATTTTAACAAGAATAGCAAAAATACAGTCAAACCTTGGTTTTTCACCACAATCCGTTCCAGAATGCGGTTCGAGAAGCGAATCGGTCAGATTCCGAATCTATTTTTCCCATTACAAATAATGGAAACAATTTTAATCCGTTTCAAGACAAAAAAAAAACCCCGCCTTTTTCAAGCATTTTTGCATTTGCACATATTTGTCCGATCGCGCAACTGCAGTGCACTGCCGAACGCGCAACAGTAGCGTGTTGCCGACCGCGCAACTGCACCGCGCTGGTCGCATTATCGTGACAGAGCCGTCGCTAAAATTTAGAAAATGTTTTTAAAGTCCTGATGTACTTTCCAAAATTTAAATGGACCTCACTGCGCAGGGAGCAATGCAATCCTTAAAGCAGTGGTTCTTAACCTGGGTTCGATCGAACCCTAGGGGTTCGGTGAGTCGGCTTCAGGGGTTCGGCAGAGCTGGTATGCTATCCCCCCCGCGGATGGCCGAACACATCTGAATGTCGTGTAAATTCGCGATAACGCATATCTGAACTGGTCTTGCAAAGGCAAAAGCAGAAGTCACACTGATTTGCTGGTATGTATATACACACGGACCGTGTGTCCGTATTTGACAACCACGATCTATAAAAGGGGGCCATTAGTTGAAAAACTGCATTGTGCTGAATGCTTTAAAAGACAAGAACATGATTGTTTGCTTGAGGAAAAAAAAGTAGAAGGAGTCTGTTTTGTTAGTAGAGTAAAAGTGATTAATCATGCTTACCTATGTCTGAAATCTTTGTTTCTAATTACAGTGCAAGCAAAGGAGAGAAGAGAGGAAACAGAAGTTAGAGAAAATGTAGTCATCGCTTGGTATCACTCACTGAGCAGACACATATGGATATTAAACACTTAAGAGCACTATTAAGTGTGAAGTGTAAAGCTTGAGTGTGAAGAATCCATATTGTTCCTTTATTGGGAAAATAGGCAAATGTATAATTAATTTGTATCGTTCTAAATTGGAATACTACAAAGTAAAAGAATAGAAGAGAAAGACATGCAAAAATTGTTTAGATAATTTTGAAAGAAATCGCCAATTTTATATAGTACACCAAAGACAAAAAGCACAGATAAAAGATTCTGGACAAGCTCCAATCGTAGTGTTGAATGGTATGAATTTGTGATGGAAGAATAGTCATAGGAACATTTCAACCAGTAACACTAAAACATGAACAAATGTTAACTTTTACACCAGCTACAATGAATACAAAAAGTCTACACATATGTAAGTTATTTTTTCCCCAGTGTCTTTTTCGGTTCATCTCATTATTAGTGACTTAACATTTTCAAACTACACTACGGGGGTCACTGGGACAGAGTAACTTATTGGGGACTTGCTGTGAATGAACACAGTGACACGGATTTAAACATGAACATTAGAACGTGTAAAGGCTTTTTATAGCTACTGTGACCACATAACCTTAGATACGATATTTTGTGAAAACTGGTATTCTTGTACCGTATTTTCCGCACTATTAGGCGCACTTAAAAACTTGAAATTTACTCAAAAAAACACAGTGCGCCTTATAATGCAGAGCGCCTTATATATGGATCAATTGATGAATTTGTTGATCCATACTGGTTGTACACAGCGCTCTGCCAAAATGTTTCAGTATGTTTCAGTACGACTAGTAAATTACAAGGTCGCATCGCTTCCCAGCATTACGGCCACCGCGGTCAGGGGGCGTCACTGAATAGCTGTTGTACCCGCGAGGCTATTTCATTTCAAAATAGGCTGTTCCGTTAATGTTTTCGAGTACGTTTACGGATCAATATGCAACGGAATCATAAATAAGCAGCACCGATGTGTTAAATCAGTCTTTAGTCAGTTCCGATTACTTTTATGGGAGAGAGTTTGAGAAACGTAATTGTTTACATGACACTTTGCTGAGGCTCATGGGAGTCTGCGAGCTGGGGCTCATGGGAGTTTGCGGGTGGCTAATGCTATAATGATAGCTGCTATACGCACGAGGCTAGTTCATTTCAAAATAGGCTGCTCTGTTAATGTTTCGAGTAAATTTACGGATTGATATGGAGGGGAAACATAAGTAAGCAGTACCAATATGTTAGATCGAACTTTAGTCGGTTCTGATTACTTTTATAGGAGATAGTTTGAGAAACGCGATTGTTTACTGAGAGCTCATTGGTTATTGGCTAGTGGATGCATACCGTAACCCTAGTCAACCTCAGTTTGTTGCAGTATAGCTTCTATTTTGTGCGTCTTTTAATCCGGTGCGCCCTATGTATGAAATAATTTCTCAAATAAAAAATTCAATGAGGGTGCGCCTTATAATCTAGTGCGCCTTATAGAGCGAAAAATACGGTCGTTAAAAAGAACATTATGCTGATTTGATGTCTATTGTTAGGTCAAATCATCTAAACTCTGACTTGTGTGCACTAACATGGAACCGGTGTGAAATTGGAAGCTATTTTCTTACCTGAACTCCATCACACTGGTAACATTTCCAGAGGGGAAGATCCTCCTGATGTAGTTGAAGTCTCCAACATACACACTGCCATCCGCTCCACATGCCAAAGCAAGGGGTGCCAATAGCTTATTACCCTCTGCTTGCCCATTGCAGCTCGGGCAAGAAATGCTACGGCGGCGTCCATTTCCTATGAGAAAACATTGTTATTAGGGGTGAAATGAGTGCTCAAGTAATATGAGTACCTTGATTAAACCTTGATTACCTTGCTTGAGGGTTTTTCCCCCTCATGTACAAGTTTATTTGGCATGCACTGTCATGAAGGCAAGTGAAGTTAGACACTGCGAGGAGGATAACTTCAAAATAAACCTTACCAAATAGTACATGGACAAAGGTTTGGTTTGCTTGTTTTTATTTCAAAGTTGTTCTTGCCACAGTGTGGCGGCATGGCGGCTGACTTTACAAGTCTTACCAACAGTATTTGGGACCAATTTGTATTGCAAATAAAAACTGTTGCCATGAGTATCAATACGGATTCATTCGTTCAATCACGAACCAAATATGCTAAAAAAAAAACTCTTATTAGGCTAGGCTAGGCTCTGGAAGGTAGGCGAGTGCCAAAGAAGCCCTCCAAATTGAAGATGGATGCCTCAACAAGACAGCCTGGTTAAAGAACAGTCATGATCTGATATGTACTGAAATATTTAGATTAAAAAATCTGGTGTAAATTGGGCGACACTGCAGTATCTTATGGCCTTCTCAGACTAAATGACTTGTTCACGACGGTCGCGTTGTCAGACAAAGCATAGTTCAATCAGCTTTCAGTCAAGTCGGAATGGAAGCATTATGTGCATTTATTTATACCAAGAAAATGCACATACATAAAATAAACGATTGAACCTAAAACAATTTGTTTGATATAAAAGAAACCAGTGAAGTGATTAAAAAAAGGAAAAACAAGATGAACTTAGTACAATTATTACGAAGAAGTTATGGAGAGAACTGCGTCAAGGAATTTCACCTCCTCGAAAAACTGACGAAAAAACGAGCCCGCTACAGGAACCACCTGAAGTTCAATCTACGCTGCCGAGACGAAGAGGTAACGCCGGCCAGCCTGACAATCAAGAACCCAATCCCGACCAGGAATGCAGAAAGGATTATCAGAAGAGTGCGGATGACTCTGGTCAAAGAACGCTGCACAACCAACAAACTCAACAACATCAACGATGTCAGCGGCTGACGGATCAATTCAAACACCGGTATGCCTTGGACAATAACACAGAAACAACACTACAGGGACATTTAGATAATATACACGAACAGGAATTCGCTGCCACAAAAAATCGACACATCGGGAAATTGGACAGACTCATCGCACAAAAGAAGGCACAACCGGACCACACACATATCAACGATAAATGGATTCACAATATGTCACACCACAAACTCACCCAGGCAGAACGCAGCATACTAGCAAAAGGACTAAACGACGCGATCACATCCAAAAACATACCCGTCGATGATTTCATTTTAGCCACGGAGTTAGCATGCGAAAAAATACATAACCCAGGACAAAAAGCAGCACTACGCAATGAAGTTGCAGGTATTTTAAAAACGGCTAAATCACCACCCAGTAACATTACAAAACAGGAAGTAAATGCAATGATCACACTAGCAAAAAATAAAGACATTACAATACTCCCAGCGGACAAAGGTAGAACAACAGTAATTATGGACACAGACACTTACGAAGAATCAATGCAACAGTTACTACAGGATGACACTTACGAAGTAGTACAAAAAGACCCAACAGAAGACAAGAAAAATAAACTCAAAGCATTACTCAAACCACTACTCATTGAAAATAAACAAACTGGCATACAATCACTTAATACCTACAGCAAACATCATCCCCAGAATCTATGGCTCACCAAAAATCCCTAAACCAGGTACACCTCTCCGCCCCATCGTAGACAGCATAGGGTCAGTCACATACAACCTTTCAAAAGCACTCACAGAAATAATAAAACCACTACTAGGACTCACGGATCGACACTGCAAAAACTCGAAACAACTCGCCACAGAACTCACACACGTAAAGGTACAGAAAGATGAAATGCTCATATCACACGACGTCATTTCACTCTTCACAAAAACACCCACACATGCCACCATACACATATTACATGACAGACTATCAGCAGACAGGACACTTAAGAAACGCACAAACCTAACAGCACAGGACATCACCCAACTACTCCACTTCATCGCCACCTCCACATACTTTCAATACAGAAACACAATTTACAGGCAAAAAGAGGGATTCCCCATGGGAGACCCTCTGTCTGCCATCGTGTGCAATTTTTTTATGGAAGATCTGGAACAAAAGGCATTCTTAACAGCTCCGGACACATACAAACCCACGCTATGGAGACGCTACGTCGATGACATTCTAGAAAAAACAAAAACAGGACATACACAACACCTCACAGACCATCTCAACACCATAGACACCACCGGTAACATCAAATTCACCCATGAAGAAGAAACAGACCGATCCATAGCCTTTCTAGACATCAACATACACCACACAGACAACGGAGACATAAAAATAAAAGTACACAGAAAACCCACACACACCGACCAATACCTCCTCTGGACATCAGAACATCCCACTATACATAAACTGTCAGTTGTCAGAACACTATACGAACGCACAACCATAATCACGGATCCGGAGGACATAGCACAGGAAGAACAATACATACAACATGCACTCAAAAAATGTCAGTATCCACAATGGGCAATAACCAAAGGTGCAGAACAGGTAAAAAAACAAAAGATACAAAACACAGGGGAAAAGAAAGAAACAAAAACGGAAACAAGAACCCAGCGGAATGGTGATTATGCCGTATGTGAGAGGAATTACGGAACGCATCAAAAGAGCCATGAATAAATACAACATAACCACACCTATCAAACCACATACAACACTCCGTCAAATACTGGTCCACCCAAAAGACAAAGTCAACCCGGAAAGCAAATGCAATTCCATATACGAAATTCCATGCAAATCATGCAATAAATCATACATCGGGGAGACAGGGAGGAACTTCATCACAAGAAAAATAGAACACAAGAAGGAGTGTGAGAAGGAGACAGCAACGAGACAAACAAGAGCAATAAAACTACAAGCAGAACAAGAACACTACAAGTCAGCCCTAACCGATCACTGTAAAAGAGAAAACCACATCATGGACTGGGAAAAGGCCAGAGTCATCCGCACTGAAGAAAATAAACATCAGCGTTGGATCAGGGAGGCCATTGAGATCCGCAAGCGGGGCCCGAGGACCATCAACAGGGATGAGGGAGCCTATATGCTCTCTACAACCTGAAACAGCATTCTGGAGAGGTGAATGGACAGCAGAGGGCGTGACTCACCTGTCAAATATGACAGGTGAGCCACGCCTTCATCCATCAGCTGATAAAGACGCGTCACTATCACATCTGTGACACTCTGATGAAGGCGGAAGAAACCACCGAAACATGTCAG